>NW_028143438.1:0-93258 GCF_977018435.1 Lepisma saccharinum | reverse complement strand
CTGGCCACTCAATTATCTGATGATCAATTCAAAATCACATGTGCTTTGTTTCCAAATCAGGACCTGAAATTAATTAGGCGGAAGGGTGTATATCCATATGATTATGTTACAGATTTTTCTAAATTTGATGAGTGTGCTCTGCCACCAAAACAACAGTTTTACAGCAAAATCAGAGGATCTGGAATCACTGATGATGATTATCACCAGGCCCAGTTGATGTGGAACAATTTAAAATGCCAGACATTTGGTGATTATCACATGGCATATTTGAAACTTGATGTGACCCTCTTAGCTGATATATTGCAGGCATTCAGAAAATCTTCCATGAAAAATTATGAACTGGATCCAATATATTTTTACAGTGCCCCGGGCCTAGCATGGTCTGCAATGTTTTTAAACACTAACATGCACTTGGATCTTATCCAAGATCAAGATATGTATCTGTTTATGGAGCAGTGTATAAGAGGAGGCATGGTGCAATGCTCTCAGAGATATGCCAGAGCAAATAACAAATATATTCCTGATTATGATCCAGCACTGAAATCAAATTATATACTGTATGTGGATGCAAACAGCCTGTATGGTTATGCCATGATGGATAAACTGCCATATGCAGGGCTTGAATGGGTTGAAGATTTCAATATTGAAGATCTTAAGAATTTTGATGACAGTAATTATGGCCTCTTCTTAGAGGTTGATCTGACAATTCCAGATAATTTACACAACAAATTTTCTGATCTGCCCCCAATTCCCGAGGTTCAGTGCTCACCTGGCTCTAAACAGAAGAAATTGATGATGACACTGGAGCCAAAACAGGGTTATGTCATATATTACAAAAACCTCCAGTTCCTGATGAATCATGGTGTCCAAGTGACCAAAATTGGCAAAGTTTTGAGGTTCAGGCACTTAAAATGGTTGAAGCCATATATTAATACAAACACAGAGCTTCGAACATCTGCAAAAAGCCAATTTGATAAGGCCTTGTTTAAATTGATGGTCAATTCTGTGTATGGCAAAACTATTGAAAATGTCAGAAAACATACCAATGTTAAAATAATTACTGACCCCAGCCTGAGCAAAAAATTGGTTGCAAAGCCTAATTTCAATTATAGAAGAATTTATGATGAAAATATGGCACTTTTCAACATGAAAAAAACAAAGATTAAGTTTGATAAACCTATTTATGTAGGGGCTGTGATATTGGAATTGGCCAAATTACACATGTTAAAATTGTATTATGATGTGTTGAAACCTTTTTATAAGGATCATGTAAAACTGATGTACATGGACACGGATAGTTTTGTTCTTGATATTGAAACAGAAGATGTTTATAAAGATATGTCCCAGCCTGCATTGCTTGAATATTTTGATACCAGTGAACATACAAAGATTCAACCCCACAACAAAAAGGTGCCTGGCAAGTTAAAAGATGAGACACTTGGTGATGTTATTGTGGCATTTGCTGGGTTAAGGGCCAAGATGTACAGTTTTGAAACATGTAGTGGTGTCGTTGCCAAAAAAGCGAAGGGCATTGGCAGAGTAACTGTTGAAAAAGAGCTTGAATTTGAAGATTATAAAAATTGCCTCAAATCCCAGAGTTTAATCAAAACATCAGAATCCAGAATTCAGAGTGTGGATCACTTATTGACTAGCAATATTGTAAGAAAAGTGGCTCTGGACCCACATGATGATAAGAGATGCATTTTGTCATGTGGCATACATACTTTACCATGGGGTCATTGTGATTTGAAAAATGGCAATCAATGCACAATTATAGAGCATGATTTGAAATAAATAAACATGCCTATGAACTTATTTGGGTTCAAAAAACAAGGTATTATGGACCTGCCAACACCACAAGCCTCTTCTGATATAATATCTAAACTGAGTGCCTTGTTAATTATTCATCTGAACAGCATACTTACAGATATTGATGATGAAACAGGCAAAACATTGTACATATTTAACAATAATTTAAATCATTACCAATTACCTGTAGGTGGGCAATTACAATTTATTACAACTCCTGAGGGTGATGTTAAAATTTCAGTAGGGAGAAATATTTATAGAATTAAGCACTCAAACATGATTTCTGGCACTGTTTATACTGTTTCTGCTGGTGACTGCTTATATATTGAGGTCCCTGGATCCTATGACAAGCTTATACCCTTTTTTATAGAATTAAGAATTAGATATTCAATAATAAATAACCGCTAAAACAAAATGCCTAATGATATATTTGGCCATACAAGACATGAAGATCACAGTGATGAGATTCTTATGCTTGATGTCAGAGTCAAGAAATTAAGAAGTGATTTACAAGCTTTACAAACTACACTCAATGCCAGTCTTCAATTAGAAATTACAAATTTGCAATCACAATGCATGGACCCTCTTCTTAAAATTGATTCTGAACTCAAATTGCTGCTTCAGAAATATACTGATTTTGCCACATTGGATAATTTTCAAAGTTTAGAAGAAGCTGTAGCAGCTCTTCAAGCCAAATTTAAGACCCAGGCTAACAACTCTTCCAATTGTTGTTTCAATTGCTCAGAGTTGTTAGCCTGGGTCTTAAATTTGGCTTGAAGAGCTGCTACAGCTTCTTCTAAACTTTGAAAATTATCCAATGTGGCAAAATCAGTATATTTCTGAAGCAGCAATTTGAGTTCAGAATCAATTTTAAGAAGAGGGTCCATGCATTGTGATTGCAAATTTGTAATTTCTAATTGAAGACTGGCATTGAGTGTAGTTTGTAAAGCTTGTAAATCACTTCTTAATTTCTTGACTCTGACATCAAGCATAAGAATCTCATCACTGTGATCTTCATGTCTTGTATGGCCAAATATATCATTAGGCATTTTGTTTTAGCGGTTATTTATTATTGAATATCTAATTCTTAATTCTATAAAAAAGGGTATAAGCTTGTCATAGGATCCAGGGACCTCAATATATAAGCAGTCACCAGCAGAAACAGTATAAACAGTGCCAGAAATCATGTTTGAGTGCTTAATTCTATAAATATTTCTCCCTACTGAAATTTTAACATCACCCTCAGGAGTTGTAATAAATTGTAATTGCCCACCTACAGGTAATTGGTAATGATTTAAATTATTGTTAAATATGTACAATGTTTTGCCTGTTTCATCATCAATATCTGTAAGTATGCTGTTCAGATGAATAATTAACAAGGCACTCAGTTTAGATATTATATCAGAAGAGGCTTGTGGTGTTGGCAGGTCCATAATACCTTGTTTTTTGAACCCAAATAAGTTCATAGGCATGTTTATTTATTTCAAATCATGCTCTATAATTGTGCATTGATTGCCATTTTTCAAATCACAATGACCCCATGGTAAAGTATGTATGCCACATGACAAAATGCATCTCTTATCATCATGTGGGTCCAGAGCCACTTTTCTTACAATATTGCTAGTCAATAAGTGATCCACACTCTGAATTCTGGATTCTGATGTTTTGATTAAACTCTGGGATTTGAGGCAATTTTTATAATCTTCAAATTCAAGCTCTTTTTCAACAGTTACTCTGCCAATGCCCTTCGCTTTTTTGGCAACGACACCACTACATGTTTCAAAACTGTACATCTTGGCCCTTAACCCAGCAAATGCCACAATAACATCACCAAGTGTCTCATCTTTTAACTTGCCAGGCACCTTTTTGTTGTGGGGTTGAATCTTTGTATGTTCACTGGTATCAAAATATTCAAGCAATGCAGGCTGGGACATATCTTTATAAACATCTTCTGTTTCAATATCAAGAACAAAACTATCCGTGTCCATGTACATCAGTTTTACATGATCCTTATAAAAAGGTTTCAACACATCATAATACAATTTTAACATGTGTAATTTGGCCAATTCCAATATCACAGCCCCTACATAAATAGGTTTATCAAACTTAATCTTTGTTTTTTTCATGTTGAAAAGTGCCATATTTTCATCATAAATTCTTCTATAATTGAAATTAGGCTTTGCAACCAATTTTTTGCTCAGGCTGGGGTCAGTAATTATTTTAACATTGGTATGTTTTCTGACATTTTCAATAGTTTTGCCATACACAGAATTGACCATCAATTTAAACAAGGCCTTATCAAATTGGCTTTTTGCAGATGTTCGAAGCTCTGTGTTTGTATTAATATATGGCTTCAACCATTTTAAGTGCCTGAACCTCAAAACTTTGCCAATTTTGGTCACTTGGACACCATGATTCATCAGGAACTGGAGGTTTTTGTAATATATGACATAACCCTGTTTTGGCTCCAGTGTCATCATCAATTTCTTCTGTTTAGAGCCAGGTGAGCACTGAACCTCGGGAATTGGGGGCAGATCAGAAAATATGTTGTGTAAATCATCAGGAATTGTCAGATCAACCTCTAAGAACAGGCCATAGTTACTGTCATCAAAATCCTTAAGATCTTCAATATTGAAATCTTCAACCCATTCAAGCCCTGCATATGGCAGTTTTTGCATCATAGCATAGCCATACAGGCTATTGGCATCTACATACAGTATATATTTTGATTTCAGTGCTGGATCATAATCAGGAATATATTTGTTATTTGCTCTGGCATATCTCTGAGAGCATTGCACCATGCCTCCTCTTATACACTGCTCCATAAACAGATACATATCTTGATCTTGGATAAGATCCAAATGCATGTTAGTGTTTAAAAACATTGCAGACCATGCTAGGCCCGGGGCACTGTAAAAATATATTGGATCTAGTTCATAATTTTTCATGGAAGATTTTCTGAATGCCTGCAATATATCAGCTAAGAGGGTCACATCAAGTTTCAAATATGCCATGTGATAATCACCAAATGTCTGGCATTTTAAATTGTTCCACATCAATTGGGCATGGTGATAATCATCATCAGTGATTCCAGATCCTCTGATTTTGCTGTAAAACTGTTGTTTTGGTGGCAGAGCACACTCATCAAATTTAGAAAAATCTGTAACATAGTCATATGGATATACACCCTTCCGCCTAATTAATTTCAGGTCCTGATTTGGAAACAAAGCACATGTGATTTTGAATTGATCATCAGATAATTGAGTGGCCAGTGTAGCCAGGCTAGCCGATAAAATTCTGTAAGAATCAAGAAATCTTATGTGAATAGGAACACTATTAACTTTAATTATTTTGCTAATAGCAATATATTTCTCATCATTTTCTGCTAAAATATTTAAATTCTGCTTCTCAAACCCCTCGTACCTGATCAAATGGTGGAAATCATAATTGGATGCTCCATGGTAAAATATTGGGACAAATTTTGGTCTCTGGATCTTAATATTACAGCAATTACACAGGGCCATTTTGAATTTACCATCTGTATGAGAATGGTGTTTCACCTTGATTTTTGTATCTGAAAATTCAGAATCACATACCGGGCATTTTTCTGCATTGTTGAAATCTTCAATCTGTTTCTCTGTTAAAGGCAACATGGGTTTTGATTTTAATAAGATATTAGATGCTATGTCATGGCACTCATTTTCTATTCTATGTGCAAATTCTTTGATGGCATCTGCTCCCATGTATGAATATTCTTTACTAACAACACCATTCTGTACAATCACATAATAAAAGCTGGAAGGTTCATGTAGCTGGTATGGTGTAATTGAAGATTCTTCAGGATCTGGATTGCAGAATGCAAGAGGTTTGAGGTTTGATTCAAAATCACAGACTATATATATGCTGGGTGTTCCAACAAGGCTTCAAACTTTTTGAATTTTGCATTTTCACTTGGATTAGGCATCACCATATGAACAGGTTTATGATTTTTACAGTATTTTAAATGTTCAATTAACTTGTTTTTAGCAATTTCTGCATTTTTTTCACAAACACCATTCACCATTTTTCTACCATCAAATACACTTAAACATCTTCTACACAACTTGAATATTGTATTGGATTTGTCTAGTTGTGTTCTCACTAAAGCTTCAAGATTATGTATCAGAGTGTAATGATATGTGCCATCCCCTTCAATTAAGAGCAAATCAATCGGAACAGCAGAATCATCATCAAATGTACTGATTCTGAGAGGTGCTATCAAGCAATTGCCACGGCCAGTGGAACAAATAAATACATTAATAGATAATTGTTTGCCATTGATATGCCTGGCCTTTTTTTTCAAATTTATCAATATTCTGAACAGACATTGGATATTCTAAACCCTCCATTGCTTCATCAAAATCATGTTCATGCTGTTTATAATAACTTATTCTCTCAGGATGCCTTGAAACTGGAAACAAAGCAGCTAAAATACACCACAAAAAGCATTTATCATCATTATTTTCAATATTAACCACGGCTCTTTTGTTTTTAATATTGGCAGGTAATGGCAAATATGTAGATCCTTGTAATGGGCTGAATTCAGAAATATTAACATATAACTTGTGTGGAGATCCGCATAGGCTCCATCCAGACTCTTTTGCTGCAAATTCAGAGTGTTTAATATTTAATTGATCTATCAAACTGCTTATTATTTTGTCTGAATTTGCATTTGAATATACCGGTACAGTTTCTGTTATGTGGGGCTGTGTAAATTTTGTGCCATTTGATTTCTTATATTGTGTAAACAATTTGAGGGACAGCTTATAAGAGCCATTTTGTGCATTTAGAATTGCCTGCACATCAGAATTTATACTGTTCAAAAAATTCTTAATGTCACATCTTGGCTCTGATACAAACCGGTAATCCCTTAATTGGCTATTAAAACTGCTATGGATGGGTGCATAGCGTGGCTGCTTTGCCGGTCCAGCATTAACAGGTGCTTCATGCTTCCTTTTCAGACCAGATGTAGATGGTTGTGGGGGCAATATTGATGACTGTGCAGAGCAAGTATCTTTATGTTTATATGTGAAATATTCCATGCTATATTTTCTATGGCATTTGGGGCATATTTTTGTGGGAGTTCTGTATTTGTCTGGATTACAAATCTTTTGGTGCTTGGCCCAATTGGGGCTGGATATATTTTTTTTGCATTGATTACAATATTTTTGATTTGGCATTTTTGTTGTTGTTTATTATATACAATTTCTTGGGATTCAAATCAAAATTCTATGCTTAATAAAAAATATCAGTTGGGTTCAGCAGTGTGATGTGTGTGTGTGTGTGTGTGTATGTGTATGTGTGTATGTGTGATAATATTTTTGGCTTTGGTATTTATATAAAATTTCTTGGGGTTCAAATCAAAACTCTATAACTAACTAACTAACTCTCTAGCCTTCTTAAACCCGAAGGTTCATGGCTGCAGCAACACAGGCCTTCCATCTTTCCCTATCTTGAGCAAGATCTATATACTCTTTTCCATCCCTACCGATTTCCTTTAGGTCCATCTCAACGTTGTCCCTCCATCTTCGTCTTGGCCTTCCTACAGGTCTCTTACCATCTGGTTTCCCAACAAGAATCCTGTAAACTCCTCTTTCCTCTCCCATTCGTGCCACATGGCCTGCCCACCTAAGTCTTCTTGATTTAATTATTCTAATAATATCTGGACATGAATACAAATTATGTAGTTCTAAATTATGTAACCTTCTCCACTCACCTGTCTCCTCATCCCTTTTAGGTCCAAATATTTTCCTAAGAATCTTATTTTCAAATACTCTCAATTTATGTTCCTCTTTTAATGTAAGGGACCAAGTTTCACACCCATATAATACTACAGGCAAAATTACTGTTTTGTATATTTTAACTTTTAGTTTCTTAGATATTAAACGAGAAGACAAAAGTTTATGAAGAGAGAAGTAACATGCATTTCCTGAATTAAGCCTACTTTTTATTTCCTCTTTAATATAATTTTCATTTGTTAATATTACTCCTAAGTATTTGAATTTGGAAACTGGTTCAAACGAGTTGTTATCAATAATTAGATTTTGATTATTACCTAACACTTGGTTTCGGCCTGTAAGCATATATTTAGTTTTCTCTTTGTTAACTTCCAAACCTATCTCTTTAGCAGTTTTGAAAAATATTTTAGCATTATTCTTAATTGTATTCACATCATCCCCCAGTAAGTCTACATCATCTGCATATGCTAACAACTGAGTCACACCATTTAATTTTAGTCCTTCTTTAGTTTCTTTTACCTTCCGAACAGCATATTCTAAGGCAAAATTAAAGAGCAATGGAGATAATGCATCTCCTTGTTTTAACCCATCATGAATTATAAATTTGTCAGACATATTATTACCCACACGAATTTTACTTTCTGTTTCACTGGTGCATATTTTTATCATACTAACAAGCTTCTTAGGTATTCCAAACTCTACTAATATATTATATAATTTATCTCTTTTGACCGAATCATATGCTTTTTTGAAATCAATGAATAGCTGATGGACATTTTGATTATATTCCCACTTTTTTTCAAGTGTCTGTCTGATGTGAAAAATTTGATCTGTAGTTGATCTGTTACGTTTAAATCCACATTGATAATCACCTATAATTTCATTAGCATATGGGGTTAGTCTTGTTAAAAGAATGTTAGACAATATTTTGTATGTTGTTGAGAGTAGAGAAATTCCACGGTAATTATTGCAGTTCATTTTATCACCTTTCTTAAACACAGGAACAATTATGGATTCTTTCCACTGTTGAGGGATTTCTTCTTTATTCCATATTAAACAAATTAATTTATGAATTTGACATATTAATGAATTTCCACCATATTTAATTAACTCAGCTGGTATTAAATCAATGCCAGGTGCTTTGTTATTCTTAAGCCTTTTAATAGCATCTTTAACTTCAGTCAAGTTAGGTTCTGGAACTAAAGGTTCTGCTGTGTGGACTTCATTTACTTCTGATTTATCTCCTACATGGACATTTAAAAGGTCATTAAAGTAGTTCTTCCATCTATTTAGAATATCGCTTGGGTCAGCTAGAAAATCACCGTCTTTATCTTTTATCAAGTTTACTTTAGGTTGCCACCCCTTTCTAAATTCATTTACACCTTTATATAAATCTCTGATATTTTTATTTTTGCTGTTTGTTTCAATTTCGTTAATTTTGCTTTTCAAGTAATCTCTTTTTTTACTTCTAAACGTGCGGTTAACTTCTCGCTTTATTGTATTATAATTGCTTAGATTTGTATCATCCGAGTTATTTAACCACCTAAGTCTAGCCTGATTTCTTATTTCTATTAGATTATGACATTCATTATCAAACCATGGCTTACTTTTTCTTGGTTTATGGTATCCTATAGTTTCTTTAGCTGCTGATTCTATTGCATTACGTATGTGCTCCCAATTCTTATTTACGTCTGTTTCATTTATATTTTCATCATCATTTAAATCCTGCAAAACCTCAAATCTATTTGACAGTTTAATTTGGTAATCTTTCTTAATTCTTTCATCAGCAAACTTTCCTGTATCAAATTTTATAACTTTTAGATTTTGTTGCTTATGATTTATCACTGAGAGTCTTTCTCTTAATTTAGCAATTACTAAATAATGGTCACTGGCACAGTCAGCACCTCTATGTGTACGAACGTCAATTATACTAGTATGCCTTCTCTTATCAATGAGAATATGGTCTATCTGATTATGAGTTTTACCATCTGGAGAAGACCAGGTATATTTATGGATATCTTTATGCTTAAAAATTGTACTTTTCACAATTAAATTCTTTGAGGTTGCAAAAGTAATCAATCTTATACCATTATCATTACTTAATTCATGAAGACTTTCTTTACCAATCGTGGGTTTAAATGTCTCTTCTTTGCCAATCTGTGCATTACAGTCACCTAACAGAATTTTCATATCATACTGAGAAAATTTATCAAAGACCTGTTCTAACTCTGTATAAAAATCATCTTTAGTATTATCATCTTTATCTTCCGTTGGTGCATGTATGTTTATTAAAATAATTTTACACCACCTACCCTGTAAAACTGCATATGATATCCTATCATTAATAAATTCTATTGTTTTAAGAGCCGAGATAATTCTATTATTTATGAAAAAGCCTGTTCCAAAATTATGATTTTCAGTACCACCATAGAAAAAAGTATAATTTTTAGTTTTACAATTCCCTTCTCCTGGCCACCTAACTTCCTGGACAGCTACTACATCTAATTTATACTTCACTATCTCATTAACTGTACACTGAAATGCCCCAGGCCGGTAAAGGCTCAGAACATTCCAGGTGCCTAATTTAATATCCTTATTCCTAACGTAGATCTTATCCTTAGTCCAGGGACCTCCCAAAGTAGTCCCCACCCGGAGATCCGAACGGGGGACTATTTTACCTCCGGAATATTTTACCTTGGGAACATCCATGGCCTTATATTTCTGTTTCTTGACATGTCTTTTTACAGTGCAGAGTTGTCAGCTCTACGCCTAACCCCCGATATGAATGGAGGAACTACTACACAAGACAAACACAAACATATTAGACAGCACAATTACTACACAAGACGAACACAAACACATTAGACAGCATAACTACTACACAAGACACACACAAACACATCACAACTACTACACAAGACACACACAAACACATCACAACATATTATATTGTGTATAATATAACAATGTATAATTTTAAATGTATGGTTGAGTGGAAGAAAAGGCTTTGTACGGCCTTAACTCCGCCATTTAAAACAAGGCATTAATAAATAAAAAATAAATTAAAAGCAAAGATGTTTTTCCTATTTTGGCACTATTTTGGTACATAAATATAGCACTATAAAGTTTTTAGTTATTTCCTGAATACCCAAAAACTCTTATGCATTATTATTATTATGTTTCCTAAAGTAGTAATACAATTAAGATACAAAAATAATACATCACAAAATCATATTTGTTTAATTTGAAGAGTTAACGTTCAGAATTATTTATCTTTTGTAGAGTAAATTGGAATCATATTAAACACTATTATTAGAGGCACATATTTTTGGTAAATAAAAAAGCAAAATTTCGGTACAAAAACTGAGTCCATTTCAGGTTCAAAAGCGGTAAATAAAATAAAATATTGGTGTTATAGCGGTGAAAAATTGGATGAAAAGTGGTATATAAAAATACATTTTGGGTTTAAAATTGTGAATATAATCCTAAATTTGATTTAAAAACTACACTTATTCCACAGAATTAACATTTCACTTCTAATAGCACATTTATGTAGTTATCAGAGTATTAAGTTTATTTCTGTGTAAAGGAGTCTATTTTTGCTTCTCCAATATTAACAGCAGAATTAATAACTTTTCTGGGAATTGTATAACTCTCAGGATAATTCAGACCTCAGAAGGTGTTGTGTCGGTGAATAAACCCTGAATTTCGTGTTTAAGAGTTAATTTCGCTTTTTGCAGTTCATTTCGCATTATTTCGTGACAAAACATGGTTTCGTTTCAAACACATGAAAAATTAACACTACAATGTGTTTTGTCAAATTTCGTTTTTTTGTCAAAAATGAAATATGCACGCCCCTAACTATTATTGTCAGTTTCAAGTGGTATCAGCTAAGTACTACAGCTATCATTCAATTTCTTTTTTAGAGATATACCTCAATGAAGATATATCAGGGAGAACTCATGGGTGGTGAAAAATAATAGAAAAATCATTGTGACTATGTCACCACCTGTGCCTCATGATGAACTACAAATAAAGGAAATTAAGCATTCTGAAGATAAAAGGATGAAAATCTATTTTTAAATAATCAATGAAATTTGGCTGTTTGCTTGTTTAAATGAGAGCATCACTGATAGGCAGTGATTAGGTCTAATTAGGTAGAGTGGTACATTAGATATGGTTCACAATTTGAAAGTGTGTGTGTCACTTCTAAACCAGAGGGCACACTCATCGTCACATATCTGACAGTTATCTATTTTCTCATGACTTTGTACACAAAGGAGATGTACTTTGTAGAAATTTAGCAAAAAAATGAAACACTGGTCAGGATTCGAATCAAAACTCTATACTTAATAAAAAATATCAGTTGGGTTCAGCAGTGTAATTTGTGTGTGTGTGTGTGTGTATATGTGTGTGTGTGTGTGTGTGTATATGTGTGTATGTGTATGTGTGTATGTGTGTATGTGTGTATGTGTGTTAATATTTTTGGCTTTGGTATTTATATAAAATTTCTTGGGGTTCAAATCAAAATTCTATGCTTAATAAAAAATATCAGTTGGGTTCAGCAGTGTGATGTGTGTGTGTGTGTGTGTGTGTGTGTGTGTTAATATTTTTGGCTTTGGTATTTATATAAAATTTCTTGGGGTTCAAATCAAAACTCTATACTTAATAAACTTATAACAGGTTGTCAAAATTCTGTATATTAAATCAAATAGATTTGTAATTCAATTTATACAAATCTGCAATATTTTTGTATTTAAAAATATGAGCAGTACTGCAACAATACAACCTTACTCTTCAACAGCTTTTACAATACTGGTTGATATGCAATGCAAAATCTCTTTATATACCCTAAGCACGGACCGTATTGAAAACATCTGGGTGGGTGTGGGTGGGTGTGGGTACGCAGATATATTCTTCTTAGGACCGGCGTATCTTTAAACACCTTTCTTAATGGGACCAAAAAAAATGTTGGGACTTTTTGCCGGTCCCAACAGGGAAAAGGCCATTTCGAGACTCCTGAGACCCCTTTCGACATGTACGCGAAGTATTTCGAAGGTACCAAAAAGTTCATATTTGTTGGATTAGTGTTTATGTGGCTGTGTTACACTCTGCCACCTGCTGGTGAAAGCTGGTACCTTCAAGGCTGTGTAAAACTGTGGTGTTTAATCGCATCCCTTGGTACCGTGAAGTGTGGGTGTGTAAAATCTTGGATCTATTTCGCATGTACTGGTACCGAACATCGCAGGGGGTTGAGAGGCAAGGAAAGGTTCGTTCGGCGGCCGCCGGGCTTCCCCGCTCGCCTGGCCGTCCTGTTGCTCCCGAGCTGTCAATGTTGCCAACTTAAAACTTTGGAACCAAATCTGTTCTTCTATTATACTTTATTCCTATACTCGAACAATACTCTACAAATGTGACTTTTGTATGTCCGCACTATAAATGCATTTCTAAAGCACATTTTCTTCCATTGCCAAGAAACAAATAGCAGAGTTTTCAGACTTTATTGGTAACATCTCGTTACTTGATTCGGTAGCCCCGACCCTGTGGCCGAGTGGTTAGCACATCGCGCTGCGACGCCAAGGGTCCCGGGTTCAAATCCTGGTCGGGCTTGGTTGTTTGTGAATGTCCATTCATCAATTTCATCATTTCATCACTCATCCCCATCTTCGCAAATTAGCCAAGAGGCACAAAACGCGAAGTAAAATAAACTAAATCAATCAATCAATCAAAACTTGTTTCGGTCATGCTGAAGAAAAATGAATTGATAACGAAATAATAATAATATTTTTTTTAAAAGAAATAAGAATGGAGATTTCTGATCAAAAGTGACAACCGACGGGGCAATAGGGGTGGGGGGTTATATCGAAGTGACAAGTGACACAGGTACCTTAGTCTATATGCAAGTCTTCTCATATCCGCCAACAACAGACCAAGACGACATGATGCATAACATTCATGGAACTTTCAGACCGAACTGGAAGGCGACAAGTGACACGTATCGCTTTGAGACAATTGCAACACTAATGAATTCAACGTTTCGAAACAAAGCAATGTGACAAGTTGCACGTCTCGCTTATTGCTTCTGTGTTGCACAGAATGGGCAGTTTTCTAAATATCGTGAATTATGTCGCATCGGTCTGGTGTTCGGGCTTTCGCATTTTAATGATTTCTGATAGACTAAAGTGGTCAGTGTGTCTTGTAACTGGTTACTTCGATGTGAACCTTAATTGTCACTTGCCGCCGTTTTCTGATACTTGTTCCCTGTAGCTTCGGTTCGAAGTCTCCCCGTAAGAAACCATTCAACGCGTGGGCACGACCCCAGACGGGAGAAACACGGCAACGCTCATTGCGAGAAACACGTAAGCGACACATGTTGTTTGTCGTGTCGCATTGGTTCGAAAACGACGCACGGGTCCCGGGTTCGAATCCTGGCCTGGGCATAGATGTTTGTGAGTGTTTATTCATCAATTTCATCATGTCATCAGTCATTCCCATCTTCGCAAATTAGTCAAAAGTGGCATAAAAAGCGAAGTAAAATATAGCAAAATAGCATTGGTTCGAATGTTTCATTTATATTTTATCGAATATTTCATATATATAAACGCTCATATTAAGAATAACAGTGTGTACAAACTAAGGGGTTCATACCGAAGTAACAAGCAACACGCATCTCTTAAGAATATAAGCAAGCATTCAGTGCAGCTGCGCTACCAGAAGACGCCACCAGATTAGAACGACGCAATGCGACTCGACATGTGCACCTTGTCATGTCACTTCGAAACGTCACATATACTTTTGAGTGTTTGTTTCCAAGTTATATGCTTCGCTTCTCACTTTGGTCTGGAAGCTCCCTAAACTCGTACAGGATTCGAACACAGAATCCACAGTGTAGAGACGGAGACAAGTGTTCATACGTCTAAAAGCTAATTGCTTGGTCTGAGTCCTTAACTTCAATGTAGTTCTTTTTCTAACGACCGTGTTTGGCAACACTGTTGTTTTATGCGATCCACCTCTGCGGCCACTGCGCCGTGCATGAGTTGTTTTGCTACGTTGCCACACTTTTTGTCGTCTTCACTTCCCGCCCTCTCTGCTTAAAGTGCGACTTGAAAAGCTGATAAGCTCCTCACCTGACAACGTCGCGGGGGAACACAAATACGCTCCCCTCTTGCAGAAAACGATCACCGCGACCTGCCAAGCTGCCTGTTATCACGTTCATCTATCTCTCCATTGCGTATCAGCTTCACAAAGCAGGAAACACATCATTTCGTATGTTGAAGTTGATAGAATTCCATTTAAGTTACATTCTGTGTCCTGCTCTTGTTGTCGTGTTGTTTTTGTGCGAGTATTCAAGAGAAAATATAAATAGATAACATACAAATTCTTACGCAGGGATATTCGAATTATTATATGCGTATCATCCTTAATGCACATTCTTACTTACACAAAACAACAGAGAGGACACTGAAATAAGGGCACCTTTGCTAATGTTCTACAACAAACAACTTTGGGGAAAGGGGAAAACCTCGAGTAGAAAACATTGATTTTATTCCTTTATGATAAATAATGCCTGGAAACTACACATGTACTTACCATCTACGATCATAAAGAAAATATTAATTCCATTAATTTTAAAATGACAAGGTAAAAAAAAACAACTATATAAATACTCTTCCCGTTACTAAACGTGAATAATATGTAGATGTTTATTTGATTGAGATTAAAATAAATTATGTAATAAAATAAAGGGCCAACAAAAAATTCAGTTTTATTAAAAGGAAGCGTGTTCATTTCCTTAGTGTGGCTTTATTGAGACAATATTTACGAAGTTACACAAACAAGTGTACTTAGGGGAACAGCGAAGCCCTAGGCAGAGGTTATGCCATTAAAATGTGTGTGGGCGAGTGCTACAAAAGGTAAAGTTCTTTCTTGTGCATCTTACGGTGCTACCTTTCAAGCAGAAGATATGGCTCCACACATTCTCGATCACGGCCGTACTGCGGGTGATATTGTCAACAGCACGCTCCGTTGAAGGGATAGTAAAAAATGAAAGCTATGTAGCTAAACTTCCCCTTAAAACGGTATATGCGGTGGAGCCATATAGTGGTTCGGAACCCACTTTAACCTGTGGGTCCAGTCCCGATTAGCCTAACTGTGCATAAAGTGGAATTAAAACACCAAATCAATCGATCAATCAATCAATGCGTACTGTCTGGCTGCCTTAGCCGAGACCATGGACGGAAGTGCGCATGCGCCAACCGGACGCGTTCAGTGGCTAAATAGGGGTGACGGAGCTTTGGACAGGAAGCGGGTTCCTTGAAAATCGTCTGCTGTAGAAACAGCAATGAAGTTTCAACGTAGTAACATCGCCGCCAAAATACATACAGAGATGTTTACGAATTATGTAAGCCAGTCATATACTATATCAGCAAACAGAACATATCAGGAAAGTATTCATATCGTCACATTAGTAGATAAACTTGTTTGTAAACCAGTAGCTTTATTTTAGATCATTCGATTAAATTGATCTTCTTAGTAAATATTATAATTAGCCCAAATGTACACAACATTAATCAGGATAGTATTCAATAATAATAATATTGTTGTATATAGTATTATAAATATAAATGTAGTAACTGAATGGCTTGTGACATTTTCTAGCATAACGAGGGTGTTTTGTAGAATGTGCAACAGGAGCCAAAACGTCCTAATTTTCCTCATTCCACTTCGAAACGGTTTGTTGCGAAATGTAAGAGCCATCACAAACACAACACAGAAAGCGGTAATAAACACAACAAGCGAACCCACGCAAGCGAAATACCACAGGATAGTTTGGCGAGTGCTTCTCCCTGCTTCCCCTCTCGCGTTTGGAATCGTCCTTTCCAGGTAGTTTCGTCTTCCTTGGACGGACTGTATATGTTCTCATTCAGTAAATTCGACTCTATTGTAGGTGCCGGCCCTCGTGGCGGAGTGGTTCGCACATCGCGCTACGTCACCAGGGGTACCGGGTTGGAATCCCGGCCTGAGCGTGGATGCTTGTGAGTGCCCATTCATCAATTTCATCATATCATCACTCATCCCCATTTTCGCAAATTAGCCAAAAGTGGCACAAAAAGCGAAGTAAAATAAAGCAAATCAATCGATCAATCTATTGCAGCTGACCTTCGTGGCGGAAATGTTAGCACAGCGCATTACGACGCTACTTGGGTGTTCCTTTGTGGGCGCTCTTCATCAATTTCATCGTATCATTACTCATCCCATCGTTTCGTCTGGACAAAAGGGAAAGAAAAGCGACGCTAAATAATAATATTCAAATCAAATCAACTGTATTGTATTCATTTTTTTTTTACCTTCCAGTCTGCATGAAGGAGTAGCTACGAAGCCAGAAGCCCTAATTTAGAATCCTTAGTAAGGCACAGATATACCATTGTGTTCGTTCTTTCATTTATTTCTGCATTCCACCATTAACGATTAACCGAAGAAAAGCAATTCAGATTAACGTTAAAGGCTATACGTTGCATTTTTCTGTCGCTTCATTAATGTTTACCATTTCACTATCCCAGGGTATAATTTTAGTTAAGCAACGTAAGGAATATTTACATTCGAGGCAATCCAAGGCATGGGAAGGGATAATAAATTCAAAATACCGTCTTTCGAAGCGTCACATATATTTTATGCAGTTGTGTTTGTACGTTGAGCATTTTATTGTTAGTTGATTTAGTTTATTTAACGTCGCATTTCTACCATTTCGGGCTAATTGCGAGGTTGCAAATGAATGTTAGAAATGGATGAAGGGACAAACATATAACGCAAACCCCACAGAGGATTATACTGATTGTGAATCCAAGCGCTAGAACCTCCTTCTTCTGCACAATGCAGTCGAGGTTGTACTACGTGGAAGAGAGGTTGACATTTGGATTAATTGAACATTTTATTGTATTATAATTGTCAGATATACAATGTTAGAAAGTAACACACTGTATCTAGGAAACTGTAATATATCAAGAGACAGCCACTCGGGATCACAGGATCATAAAATATTCTGACAGCACTAAACTTAACTCTCCTAACCAACTAGCATGTTTAATTTTTACAATTAGAATTCTAAACAGTGGCGACGATTAGGGGGAGCGAGGGAGGCTGTTGTCCCCTTATTTATGCCACTTTTGCCCTCACACTATGCTAAATCTTATGCACCAAAGTAAACTGTCTTTGCCCCCCCCCCCCCCCAGTTTTGGAACCCAATCGCCGCCACTGATTCTAATGACAATTCTACGTTGTTAGGTTAGGAGAGGAGATTTAGGGCTCTTAGCAACCAATTTTCGCTTCGTGTGCACGTCGCACTGCACCACGTTCTCCGCTCTCTTGTCACTGCTGTGTGCAGTATTCTATGACATTCTGATATTGTCATCGGATTTCTTACAACTTTTCTTTCAATCCTCGATTTTTATTGCATACAACAATGTGTACAATATTCACGATGACAACTTGCCTACTGCTGCATTTGCAAACTGGAAGTAACAAAATGCAACTAATTTTTACTGCTGTAATCTAATTTTGTATTGGTATAATTGTTACTTTCCCTTGCTCATCCCTATTCTTCGCGGCCTCTTGTCCGGACTTCGAGGCGCCAAGCATTCCTCTCATGCTTGTTTCCCTCTGAAGTTCAAATGCTATGGAAGAATAAAGCTTTGAATTCAAAGCATTTAGAAGGAAAACGTTTAAGTAAATTTTGTATTTTATTCTAACGATATTAATATAAATAAATAAACTACATAAACATGTGTAGAATAAGTTAATTATTTTAGATCAACAAGTTACTTTTCCTGGATATTCAGGTAAAGAACTAAAGAGTTGTTGCAAGTCACTACCGTCAACATATTATGCGCCACTCAGTGTTCAGTTTTCTAGCCTATGGCTACACCGAACAACCGATTGGGAATTTTAGGTTTAAAATGAAAGCCTTAACCTCCAAAAGTATCATATTAATATGAATGATTAATCTTAGAAAATGAATAAAACACTTCAACAAAGTTTTAAACTATATAATTGTAGTTCTAAAAACCTACCGATTAAATTCTATTCTTACACAAATATCCATACTTTGAAACATATTTTTATAGAAAGAAATCACGGCTTTTCAACAACACTTTTAATGTCAGTTAAAATATAATGATATTTTCAATCACTTATTGACGCATATTCGTAACGTAATTTCCTGAGAAATATGGTGTGAAAAGATTAATTCCCCCACTTCTAAAGGTTCGACACTGTGGAAGAGTGCGTTGAGTGACCGTACACTCCGAGTTCGAGTCCCGTCAGCCTGGACGAGACTGTTTTGTAAGTGTCTCTTCATCCATTTAACATAATCGTGATCCATCGTCGTGAATAGTCAAAAGTGGAAGAAAAGCGACGTAAAATAAATATGAAATACAAATGACTTCTAAACAACACTGGCCTGGAAGACGACAAAGCTTCGTATTGTCCATAAACTCCACAAATGAATCTCGCTGTCCATCACCCCTCCCCCACTTCCCTTTTAAATAGGGGATCATTTGGTGGGGTTATAACTGTACAAATATAAGACATAAAATAGAACAAAGTTGGTTTCAGCGGTGACCAGTGGCAGAGCAGCAGCTCCCTCAATGCAGGGAAGGGGGAGGCTAGGGACCTGGAAATGTTTTCTATGCCTTCAAATATTGGATAACTTCAGATACATATTTTTTTACGCTAACAAACCGGTCTAAATTGTCCGTTTTAACCCTAAATTGAGTGAAGTAAATTTCCTCGGTCGGTTCACAAGGAGAGCTTTCCTTCATATTGAGTATATATGTTCTAAAATTATACTTTCGACAGAAGCAAAAGTTTAATGGTGTGTAAAGAGTGTGTCGAATTGTGTTGTTCTCTTTGGCGTAGAATTCTCAACCTACGGCTCTATGAATGCACAAATTTTAAACAATATTCACTGTACAACTTCCCTAACTGAATGTAATGTATTCGCTATATGTTATACGTCTAATAATAATAATAATAAATGCATGTTAACTGAATCAAGTCTTTCTCGGTATTAAGTGCCTTCGATCCCCAATAAATCTTAAATATCGATCTTTATGTTGAGACGAGAACAAAAAATGCAGCTTTTTATGTGTTTTTCAAACTATGCTCACTTCGACATTCTGTAATTAAAAAACGTGTGGTCCAATCGTGACGAAATTTAAATACGTAGCTCTATTGGTTAATTTTTAATTGGAGTTCAAACTCGAGTCTCCATAATGTTTAACCCGACTGTAGACAATCATTCGCTCTCAGGCCATATGACCTGAAAGCAGAGAAAACAGGAATGGCATAGTCTCCCTTCTTTCCGTACTTTCAAGCGGCAACCCTTGAATCAGCCAAGAACGGCGTCACCCACCCCTTCCCCTCCCTTGACGTCCCCTCGCACTCAAGCAAGAAGCACAGCGTCATCGTGTTTGTACCTTCATAATTTTATCATTCCACCTCATTGTCTCGATTCAATCACGAAATAGACCAAACAAAAAAATAAACAAAATAGAAATAGCTATGTAGGGAACATTTTAATTGAGTAGGTCGCCAATTCGTTCAAAATAATGTGACGTGTAGAAACGTTTATATTACAATCGAAGCAAGCAAGAAATATTTTTTTGCAAAATTGAGGGAAAAACCGGCAATTTTGACCAGATATTTAGTCTAAAATTTCTACTAAAGTAAAAAGTCGTTAACCGTAAGTGGCTGCTGGGAGCTCAGAATGTAATCTTGATTTATTTGGGAGATGCAGAAAGTGCCTCGTCTGACCACCCACTTCCTCCAAGCACAAAGTGTGCCTGTATAAAATGAGTTGGCATAATAGTCCTTCCATTAATACTGGCCATGGTTTGATTGCACATATCTCTCAGACATCTGTATTTAAACTGACTTGCAAAAGCGTTTTAGCATGATTTTTCTTTTACATTTGTTGAACAAAGAAAACTGGGAAACATTGTTAACTTTTCGACCATTTCTTACATTAGCCTTTTGATTCCCAAGGCCATTTTCACATGTAACCCCCTTGGCCCCGAGCCGATTTTGAGTAAAATGTAGAGTTTCAATTAAATGAGTATAGATCGGAGGCTAATTGCCCTAGAGAGATGAGTGATATCCCGTTGTACGCGGAATGAACCAGAGATTCAGACTATATGAAATTTATGCAAATTCGGCGTATATGTGGCGATTAACCCGATAGGTACAAAATGGGTGTAAAATAGAAATACACTGGAACTCTTAGTTTAGGGTTGACATTAGCGATGCATGACAACTGTAAGCACATACATTCGTGTATTAGACGACCAAGATTTGAAATGTATGCTACTTTTCGAAGAATTCAATTGCCACTTTTTGCACAGAAAGGCTATTCGAGACTGAACCTACAGTCTAAAGTCGAATCCGTACCACTGTACCACGTGTCCCTACAGGTATCAAACCCACGACCCCTTGAAGACCACAGCAAAAAGTCCTTTTCCTATATACAGTGAACGGCAAACATTATAGCAGGCAAAATATCCATAGTTTTTTCCATTATTTACTTTCCCAGGCAGGGCTTTTTTTAAGAAGCTGTATTATTATTATTTTTATATATTATTTGAAGTAGGGTTACACTTAAGCTTACAGTATTTTTACACGGGAAAATCACATTGAGTAACACAGAATTAATTAACATAATGATTAGCAATTTGTCTATTTTTACATTTGCCTTAGATTGTGCGCACACCACAGGAATTCTGCATTTATCGCAAGTTACACAGGAAGAGCGAGAGAAACCTGCGAAGTGCTTCTACAGATAACATCTAAAATCAACACGGAGTGGTTTCCCCCATCTCTTGTCTGCGAGGGCGAGGGACTTAGTGGGCATGGTTGCCACTGCCTCAGAAACACATGCAGGTCGTGTGGGAAGAGAGAGAACTAAGAACGCCCACTCCCTTGTTCTCTCTGCATTGCTTCACGAAACGTATAACAGAAATATTCTCAATTTAAACTGTGTAAACCAACTTTATGCTTTAATGTTGAAAAAATAACGTTATTTAAAAGCAGCGAAGTTAAGCATAAAAGATGAAGGTCTGGCAACCTTAGATACCGATAGAAGAGAAGCAAGATCGCCTGGTTGTCCTGTCTCCTGGTTGCAACCTCATACGTTGCAAACGCAAGCTGCACAAAATGAAAGCTCTTCGGAAAAAAGTTTAGAAAACACTTTTTTTTATAATCAATCGGTCTACAAACCGAAGGCAATAGCAATTGAATAGAATGGTCATATTTCCACGGAACAACTTTACTTTTCACTCTATATTTTTTTTGTCTGAGAGCGTACCGGTGGTGGTGGGGGGGTCTGTATACTCCCCTAATACATGAGCAATATTGAAAGAACTTTAAATGCAGTATTCATTAATTCATTCATTAAGTATAGGTTATATACACGTGACTTACAAAGTACGAAATTACCTTGCATATAATTTTGTTGTGGATTTGTCACATTTTACATTGTTATAACAATTTTCTTCTGCGATAAACAAGTGCTTAGCTTTCCTTAAGCTGACATTGAATATAAGTCAACTGAGGGGAAAACCGAAATCCTCAGCATTGTACCAACATGTGACACTGGCGACACGACACAAAATTAGATAAACTTCATAATACAACGACCTCGTACTCTAAACCAAACCAATGCAATGCTCAGGTTATAATACCAATAATATGGCTACCGTTTCAAGTATTTTTTTTTTTGTGAAAGTATTGTGGATTGTGTGGATTAGTACGAGGTGAAGGTAACTAATTTGTACCGTCTGGTTAACCACGACGCGGATATGAGAGGGCGTGCAGAACGGTAGAAACGGGATATTTCCTGAAAGTTATCAAAGGTTCTGGTAAAATAATCGTCTGCAATAAGTGAGAAAGAATTTTCCAAAGGGCGGAATCACAGCCTGATTTCCTGAAATTGCTGTTCTCTGCTTGCTTTCCTATACTCAATAATAGGCAACTCACTATCACTACAATTCACGAATGTTGAAGAAAAGAAGATTTAAATACGATAAGGCATTTTGCCATCCCAAACTCGTGCACCCCAAGGTTCGGGATGAGAAGTTAACTTTAGGTCCAGCGCTGATTAACTGAACGTAAAACTAAAATTACAGTCAAAATAAATTCATTAAATGAAGGGCTCTGGTGTAAACCACGTTAAGTGACATCTTACCATGTACATCTTACCCGTACCATCTTACCAAAATGATCAAAATGTCACAAACAGTTCAATCTGTTCTTTATACTTGATTTTTTGTGATTTTCTTGTCACCTGAAGTGAAATGAAGGAAGGTTTTTTCACCGTAACACTGGATTGCTCAATATCCCTCGAAACGATCTCCTCTCAGCGGATGATAGTGCATGAGAACTCGTGGGAGCGGAGGGGTCCAAGGGCAAGGTGCAACGGGGGTATTTCCCCAACAATCTCTCTTTCAAAAGATCATTAACAGATCTGCAGCAAAAGCAACGTATTCACAATTAAAGTGAAACAAGAAAGGACAATAAATATAAGAATGAAACCTAATTGATTTATATTAATAGAAAAACTAAACACAATGTTTCAAGTGTTACGCCGACATCCGTGGCGGAGTGGTTAGCATAGCGTGCTACGACGCCTGAGGTTCCGGGTTCGAATCCCGGCCTGGGCATGGGTATTTGTGAGTGTCCCTTCATCGGTTTCATTGTATATCAGCCTTTTCAATCTTCGCGATTAGCCAAAAGTGGCAGAAAAGCGAAGAAAAATAAACCAATTGAATCAATCAATCTTCCATAATAAAACAATTTCAACAATTTTGAAATTAATTCACATCTTTAACCACTTAGTACAGAAATCAGTTTGCTACTTGATGCAAATCTCATATTTATAAATGTAAAAAGATAATTGCTTTAAATGTATTTAATAATGTTATTTTTAAATATTTAGTGATTTTGTAATTAGTAATGTTGTATTTAATTACGTATACATATTAGCGCGTAGATTAAGATCTTTCCCCCCTCAAACAGTGATTTCACACCATGTACACGAAGCAAAAAGAAGAAGAGTCAGTATTGATTGATTGATTTGGTGTTTTAAGTCCACTTTATGCACAGTAAGCCTAATCGGAACTGGACCTACAGTTTAAAGTGGGATCCAAACCACTATGTGCCTCCACCGGGCATCGAACCCGGTACCCCTTTATTACAATGCGACGACGAAGAGTCAATATGATGATGTTACACCCATATTCTGCCTACCGTTTCAAAGATACGGGCCTCCCTAATTGTTTCATGCCCAGCGCTGTCGCTTTGTAATCAAGGGATTCCGAGATCGAACCCTCATGCCTGCTTGGGGTAGATTGATCAGAGGCTCGAATCCCACTTTAAACTGTAGGTCCTTCCAGATTAGCCTGTCATGCAAAACGTGGACTCAAAACAAAGTTAAACCACAGATGAATGTGGTTTGACCAAAGTTTTGCTTTGACACGTAGGCTATATTAAACGATGAAACAACATTGAACCCCCACCCTTCACTCATCCGTTTTGCTTTGTAGTTCGCATGTATTGACTTCAATTAGGGTAGACCGGGGCTATATCGATCATTTCACATTGAACAGTACATAAAAATTTGAAAAAAACTTTTCCTCCCAAAACTGTTAATTTATTCTGAAACGCCATTCTTTTGGCTACAAAAGTGCACAATTTAAAATTATATGTTTATATTTATGATAGTTGTAAAAATGGAAAAACTGAAACACTACACATTGCAAGATTTTCCTAAACTACGGGGTAATTCTGATCATTGACGGGGCTATTCTGATCACTTGCAAAATCACACGTCTAGATACATTTTCCACAAATGAATTGTATCTTACCAAAGCCCCGTCACATATGTATTTCATGAAACCAAATGTTCCATCGTTGACCTCGTATCCAGTCACCTTTAACAGCACTTTCGTTGGAGTAGTACAACTGACCGCAAAAACGCAAGGGATATTGTCTTCATCGTTACCGATATTCTTAATGTGCTGTCTTTCTTTCATTTTCTTCCCTACAGGCGTATGCTCGTCAGATAGCATGCTCCCACTTTTCTTCTACATCGTTTTGTCTTTTCTGACTGTTTGGTGAGAGATGGGATTAATTCAGAGAATGGTGAAGTGGAAGAGGATCGTAATGATCGTAAAAGCCCCAAAAGCCGATATTTCTTTCATTGGTTGGCTACACTGCGCTATACAACTTTGGTGCCACGAACGTGTATGACTAACAACTAATATACCTGCCACATTGTTACATATATAGTTACCCACTTACTAATAATAATGTGGCTGGTACAGCTTACGTTCTGAAGCTTAGCTGTTTAACTATGCGAAAATGCACATTCAGAGTACATACCTTGTTTCCAAAATCAATTTTTTACAGGCACATTAATTTACAAACAGCAGCAATGTCGTGCGCATCTCAACCGTGTAGGTTCTCCTTCTCCACTGATGCCATGCAGTTTGCCAACCCGATCATTAACAATGCGCTAGGATCGAATGTTCTTTCGTCGATCGGAATAGCCCCTTGGTCGAAATAGCACCGGGCTACCCTATATCCTACTTAAGTGGATGATGGACCAAGTTTGATGGACAGATATTACCAACGATGGCAAAAACGAAGTACGTAGTGACTAGCAGCTAATGCAAACGCAATTTTGCGTCTGTAGCTTTTCCGACCGGGGGATGAGACTTCCTGGCGCCATTCTTTACTCCGCTGACGCTGCCAGCAAGGGAGGCCACGAAGCAAGTTGTACAGAATTAGTTATCGCTTGTGGCGTTCTGAAAGCCCACTGTGGAAAATAAAGGAACCCACCAAAGAGTGTTTTCTTTTTACTTTGTACGGTCAACAGCAAAGAAATGGTAGGCAAATTGTCCATTGCTATCTTCATTACTTTTTATTCTATATCCTGTGCTGTTTTAAGGAATGACACTATGTTGGTTCGAAGCAGGCATTGCCCTCTTCATATTGACGTCATTATTTCAATTCAGTATCATCACATTGTGTAATACAGACTGAATGAAAATGGTGGTGGACAATTCGCCTACTGTTTCTTTCGCCGCTGAGTGTACAGCAGAACTGTTAAATACATTTATAAAATGATCAGAAAATATTTTAACTTTAGATCAATTCGTCTTTTCTTTAAAAAAAATCAGCCTGAGGCTATCCAACTACTCTTCTTTAGCCAACAAATTTAAAGACGCTAAAAGCATGAAGGTTGTACAAAATTATGTAACGAGATTGCTAATTTGAAGCAAGTATATATGATAAAATATTTTCAGACTCTTTTAATGAACGCAAAGCAATGTCCATTTTCTGCAGCGACCAGTTTATTCGTCCAAGAAACTTATGTAAGTTAATTAGATAACTAACCACTTCTACTCGTTCCTTTGGGCCGGCCCCAGAAGGCAGAGTGGTTAGCACATCGCGCTACGACGCCAGGGGTCCCGGGTTCGAATCTAGGCCTGGGCATGGAAGTTTGTGAATGTGCATTCATCAATTTCATCATGTCATCACTCATCCTCATCTTCGCAAATTAGCCAAAAGTGGCACAAGAAGCGAAGTAAAGTAAAGCAATTTAATTAATCAATCGTTCCTTTGGGGCAGGTAGGAGTATCAGTTCAGACGCGATTGAGTAATGTGGAACGGCTTCACCCCTAAATAAAACCGAGACGCAGTGCGATAATATTTTCTTTCGCCCTTCTTTCGCTTAGATGTTCGACTGTGCATTATGGCAATTGCCAGTGAGTCACTGATAAAGTAAGAACATAAATGTGAAGGATAATGGCAGGTTGACGTGTGAATATACAAAATTATTGCTTTGGAGTACCTAAATGTAAAATCGTCGCGATTAACAAAACAGGAAGAAAAGCCACGTAAAATATACAGTGCGTTCAATTTAAAATTGAACCCACCGGAAAAGCATCATGAGAGTAAGTATTAATTTCCTTTTCTATTTCCTTGCCTCTTCGTTCCACACCAAGCTACGTGACTATTCAGCCGTCGTGTTACCATTATAAACAAAAAATGCATTGCGTTAGGTATTCGTAAAGGGGGGGACTGCGGTACAATTTTAAATTGAACGCGCTGTATCAAAATAACCGAACATAAATAGTTGTTTATTAACTTTGGATTTTCGTTTTGTGTTGCTTGCGAATTTAGAAACAGTACCTGAATACTTTCTTCCGAAAGAAGCACTGCACAGGCACACAGCCTCCACATGTGTGCATATGTATAAATGTGTGATTAGAAAATAAATATGAATGATAAGAAACGTTATACTTTTTAAAGATGGTGGAGTTATTGATTTACCGTTACTTGAAAATACCGGAATCTCAGGTATTGGCAACACCGAAATATCGATATATCGAAACGGTACCTTCGCTATTTTCCGGTACTTTCTGCATCTTCGATGTAACCGGTATTTCGAGATATTGAACCCCGGTATCTAAAACTCACTCTATACTCGTGATATTCTGAGACTGACACTTGCAAGGTATAAGTTTACTCACCAGCACTTGCCCGACCCTGTGGCCGAGTGGTTAGAATCTGGGCAAAGCATGTCAAGCTGTTGATCACGTGGCCTCGGGTTAGAATCTCGACCGTCCCCCAAACTTTACGTTGGAGAGAAAGGAATTTCAAATGGGCGCGGTAGGAAGAGAACCAACGAAACGCACGCATTCATGTAATAAAAAGATGTTCATCTAAAACGTTGTTAAATGTTTAAAAACCCATACTTGACTGATCGAAATCAAATTATTTCAAGGATGGGGTCGACTTCTCACATGATCACTCTTTTGGTTTGCCTCTAATTGTGGTCATCCATTCTTAACATACTCATTTCTTTATTCCATTGATTTTGAAGTGGAGATGAGTGGAGTGTCAGGAAATTTCGTTAGAGGACGCAGTTGTAGGGGCAAAAAGTGCCAAAATTTGGGAGGAGGCAATTACCCCCACGCCCCCATAATCGCCGCCACTGTGTATAATCATATTCTATTTAATATTATTAATAATAATATGTTAATGTAATTGCCCTTGTTCACCAAGAAGTGATTCCATGGCTGATGGTTACTGTGGCACGATATTAAGGGAGTAGCCTCGGCTGGAATCTACGATGGAGTTACTTTTTATGTAATCCGCTTCGTGAGCTAATTACTTCATTTCCTTGAGGTTAACTTGCTGGTGTATATAATGCACCGTAAAGCAGGCAAAATTAAAAAAAAATATATCCTGAAATGGTTGCATAATCGGGGTATATTTAGTGCTGCTGAAACTATTGATTAATTTTGTTTATTTAACTTCGCTTTTCTGCCTCTTAATTGTAAAGTTGAGGATGAGTGATGATTGATTGATTGATTTGGTGTTTTAAGTCCACTTTATGCACAGTAAGGCTAATCGGGACTGGACCTACATTTTAAAGTGGGATCCAAACCACTATGTGCCTCCACCGGGTATCGAACCCAGGACTCATTGATTACAAGGCGAAGACGCTACCACTGCGCCATCGATGAGTGATGATATAGCCTAATGAAATTGATGAAGAGACTCGCACAAACACCCATGCCCTGGCCAGGATTCGAACCAGGGACCCCTGGCGTCGTAGCGCGCTGTGCTAACCAGTACGCCACGGAGGCCGGCTGCTGAAACCCTCGATATACGGGATCCGTTATCTGTACTCGAAAATATGACCTCTAAATATCGATATACTGAGAACCGACATTTTCGGTATCTTCGGTAACCAACATAAAGTACTCTCTTTAATGGTGACATTCATTTACCTATATCTTGTAAGGTTGAGTAGTAGAGGCACTAACGTTAGGCCCTACGAGAATATTTGTGCGCGTCTGTATTTATTTTCTCTCATCTACCAACCACTTCGACTCATTGTTATCTTTGCGATAGAGACGGCCGAAACACGCCCGCTCTAGTAAAGACGATTTTATTATTATCATTATTAATATTATTATGGGTTCTATATATTCTTATGTTGTGTATGTTCTTATAGTAGTGATTATTCTAAGCAAAGATCCTCTTAAAGGACGCAAAGTGTTCACTCAAATATTAATACATTTTGTCAAAATGTTAACAATTCGGCATTAACAATGCTTTAAATTGCAATTGATTTTGTAATGTTTAAAAATGTTATAAAAATAAAGATCTGCCTCTTAAAGGAGGAGTTCAATGATGCATGGATTCAACAAACACAGAAACGCTCAGGTCGTTAGACCTGACTCAACTTTTATTCATTTTTATTATTTTACTTCACTTTTCGGTCACTTTTGACTAATCGCGACGATGAGGATGAAGTTGATGAAGTGACACTCACATCCATGCCCATTCCAGAATTCGGAACATTGGACGCCGGGCGACAAGTAAATCGTGTTCACAACCGTTGACTTCGTAGTAACCATTTATCTACTCGTCATTAAATGAACACTGACGTCATCAAAGCTGCTACCTTCGAGATATAAATAACCATCAAGACTTAAGTTTCGGTGGTGATACGTTGTAGACAGTTGTTGCTTCATTCTGCGTGCAACATTTCATCGTAACCTAACCCCTCGATTTCAATGCACCGTGCTATCGGACACGCTCTTCTTTTCAACATTTCACTCATTAAGTCCTTATTTATGTTGTAATTTATATAGGGTAACCGTACTGGGACAGTCCCGTTTGAGAGGCGTGTCCCGGTCGTCCCTTCGATATTATTTAAAAACACTATTTGTCCCGTTTTATAAAAGTCTAGGTGTTAGCTTGAAAACCAAGTATAAAGTTGAGACATTTCATGCTAAAAAAGTTTGTATTGTTTTGCGTGTGTTCCGTTATTTGTAGAGCAGTGCATAAGCATGCCCAAGAAGCGTACATGCAGTTTCAATAGGGACTTGGTACAAGAGACAAACCAGAAACTCAAATGGCAAATCTCGCGTCAGATGTGTGGGGTAAGGTTTTCAGGGAGATTTATAAAAGGTTGATGAAAAAATATAGCTGCTCTCAAGAAGATTGATTGTTCTGATAAATACTTCTTGCACTCCTCAACTTTAGCGTAGGGCTAACATCAAATTTTGATCAGAAGGAACCAGAAATACCGTGTAAGTCACACCGAGATTATAAAAACGACAGTTCATATTTCAAATAATAATAACGATAGTATAATTATAACAATAATTTTATAATTAGGCCTAACTGATTTTTCAGGAGGGGAGGAGGTAAACTGATCTCCTTGGGATGTCCCGTTTGTGGGCCAAAATATTATGGTCACCCTACTACTAGGGCGCCAAAATATCTAGCTCCTGGGTTCTCATTCCATTGTAATTATCATGCTCTTAGCATGAAAAGGTCTCCCACGTATTATCCGCGGTCCCGGGTTCGAACTCTGGTCATAGCTCCAAAATTTGGGTGATGACTCAAAAGAATGAATACAGTTAGGAAAACTTAATAAGGACGATCTGGCTCCTATTGAGAAAGTCTGATAACAGCGGCGGTGGGACTCAATGCGCTCAACGAAGAACCCGTTGATAGGCTTTTGTCTTTAAGAAGGCTGTTGGACTCCATGGCTATGCAGAGCACCTGCGTTATATTGAAAACTGAAAATCCATTACGTGAAGTCAAATTAACAATTTTGTAATAGCAATTTTGAAGTAATAAGCATAATCTTGAGTTTCGGGTCATAGAAACAAATGTTTAGAGTGTGAGCGAGCAAATCAATTGTTACTAAATACATGGTAAAAAACAGACAATTTGGTCCAAATTGAACAAAGTATATTTTGTCCCAATCCTCCATCCCCGGTCACGTCCCTGGTCTTGTATGTATACATGTCAGTTAGAAACCGAATTCATTGCCTGTGTGCTCACTGAGGGTCTGCTTGAGACGATTCCCGACACTTTGGCGCCAGCTGACAGCTGGGTCGCTCGGAACTGGCTTTTGCCGCGGGCACGATTCGAATGGAAACAGACAACTCTGCTAGTGATTGTTGCAGTCTAATTCTCGAATGAATATTTCACTTGCTCTCGTTGCCTTCACGAATTCTATTTAAAGCAGCCCAATAAATCAAAGAACGAAATAGCTATATTGGGAAACTTTCAACAACTCTCATATTCGCAGCCAGAATATTTTACAATAACAGGTGTTAATTGTATTTTTGACTGTAAACACAAGAATCTAATAAAAATCTTCCCACATTTTTCATCACGTTTCAATGAAGTCAAAAATTACAATGTTCAAACTTTCTTTTAATACTTTTCTAGTTATCCAAGTTACAAGACGTGATTTCTCAACGATAACTTTGTTGCAACATTAATATATTTCTGTCATTGTAATCAGCAATTCTTAGCTACGGTATAGTAGGATAATCGTTCATGCAACTTCCCACTCTTTAAAATGATACACTTTTACGTGAGGTGAGATCCCGCCAACATAAGTTAGGATTTGAGGAACAGAACACTTAACAAGAGGCCTTGCATCAGTGGTGCTTTCAAATCTGGGCCGAATAACAATTACAAAAGTCAGATCAAGTTTACGCCATAGATTAAGCTGATGAACTCGTATCCGGACCGAGATTTTCTGTGGTTTCTACAAACGACTGCAGGCATAGCAGCTTCGTCGTTGGCTAGTATTTTTCAAATATTCCTAAATCAAGTAATTGTCCAAAATAGTGGACATTAAGTGAGATAGGAAGTGTGGGCTCTAACAGCTACATTCGTGCAACGATTTAATAAATGCTATTTTACCTTTACATGATTCACATTCATATCATCAATAAATATTCCACACCTTTCTGACTATTAATATTATAATGCAATTTCTGAAGTGCAATAATGAACGTGGTATGGTGTCTGACTATCACGGGGTGACCTACCTAGGATTTTATTATTAATTAATTCAATACTTCGAATCAATATTTAGCCATTTGCAGTTTTTTATGACAGGTCTGCTCATGAGAAACCGTTGAAGGGAAAAGTGAACTGTGCACCGTATCCGACGAAGAGAAAGAAAACTGTTCGTGTTAACTAACTAACTCCTTTATTACGAAGAATATTTTTTTATAGGATAAATCTTTAACATGCCCACATGTACGTATTCGTTTAGGTCTCTGGTTTGAATGCTTATTTAGAAAAATAAATAACAGAAATAAAAGTTTCATCGATGTAATTAAATGTTACAAAGATTACAAATGTTACAAATTTCATCCTGTCATCACTCATCCTCGTCGTCGCGATTAGCCAAAAGTGGTAGGAAAGTGACGCTAAATAACAAAATCAAATCTTTCCAAGGCCGCCAACACACTACCAACATCCATACATTGAAGAAACTGAATAGCAGCAAAAGTTTTAACATTTCCTTTCACGCGTGTGTATCTTTATTTTTCCCTTTCAGCCGAGTACTGCAGTGTTGCCAGTTTCCTTCAGTGCTTCATTGTCAAAAGGTTTAACAACGATAAATATTACATCTCTACTTTCGACGTGTGAGGTTCGTGATGATACAAATGCTCAGCACTGAATAAAGATGATGACCGTGCTGAACATTTTGGCAACGCAGGAGCAGGATTGCATGGTAAACTGTTGATTGCTCCCTTACTGTTGAAAATTATGCAACAGCGCCAGTGGATTGTTCTTATCTTGGTGAAGCTACTTTTCTTGGGTGGATTTCGAAATCAAATCAAACTTGGGCGAATATACGAGTTATTCACTTCATTCGATGCTGATACGTTTTCGCCTTTCAAGTAAATGCAGGAAAAGCACGCCTTGTGTGAGAAGCTAAGAGCATTAAAAACGTGTCCGTTCGTCCCTCCCCCTCTCTGTAAGAAAGCAATAAGAATTGCGCCCTTTGTTCTCTTCACCCAATTCCATTCAGTTAATCATGTCAAACACATTACAAGACCTGGGCTCGGTGGTTTACTGAGGACGGAATAGGCAGTAAAATGTTACAAAATGAATGTTTGGCCCATCTTTCAGAGCTCAAAGACGAGGTTACGAAGTATCTTTGCGAAACCTTTCTTTGGCTTGTTCAAAGTATTTACTGGTGATTCTTTACTGCAAAGATTACTGTGGCTGTGTTTGCTTTATCATTTTTATTTCCGTCATGTCATGATCGGAGCTTCGAAACAGTCGAATGGTAAGGGCCTTACATATAGGGCATCCCCGATTTAGTAGTAGTTAAGTCGCCGGCCTGTAATCAAGGAGATCCGGGTTCGATACACGGGAGAGTGGTTCGGATACCATTTTTAACTGTAGGTCAATCCTGATTAACCTATCTTTGCATAAAGTATATTTAGAACTCAAGTTAGCGCAATCACAGAACATTTCGGTTTCTTGAAGGTAATTGGGGAGCTACGTGGACTAGCAGGTTCCGATCGAGAAAACCAAATAACAGCGGCAATGCGATTCGATGTGATGACCACGTGTCAGCCAATGAGGAAGTCTATTAACGGGCCGTTGTTATTGAAGGAACCTTTTGCCACGGAGTTAGTTCATCGTAACTGTTACGAAGATAATTAATATATAAATTGAGTGGGTAAATATTAACAAAACAGGCTGTTATAGTAACCACTACATCGGCTTGTATTGTGTTCACGCTAAACGGGGTTAAATTCTGTTACTGGGTGATAGACCAGTATTATGATGTGCAAGCTGCGAAGTTATGTAACAGTGGCGTATCTAGAAGTAGTTTTAGAGGGACGTAGTCTTATTTTTGATCAACTTTCCTTTCAAAACACGTAAAATATAGGAAAAGATGGCAGGATCTAGGAGTGGTAAAAATGACTCATAACTCCCTTATGCTCACATTCCTTTACTACATTTATGTGCACGCCACTGAAAGTTGGTGAATACAGACCACAAGTGGAGAGGGTTCCTTATTAGCGATAACAGAAGCGGGGTGTAAGGGATGATTTTCCTGTAAGCACCAAAATGCCAACCCCTCTCCACGTATTACACAATGTACTCAGGAAAGGTGGGGGGGAGGGTTGCCACTAAGCTATCTTATGCTATAACCTAGGGTCGCACATAAATGAGGCCCTGAAGGGGCAGAAGTGAAAAAGACCATCGACTATTTTCTTAATGTTGTGATAATAGCAGATTAGAACATGTCAGATCACTTTTACCTGCTTATTTTATGAATGAACGTAGAAGGAAGGAGTTTCTAGCGGTTAAATAAGTTCTTACATGATGATCCTATTTTCAAAGGTCACGTCATATAAACAATATGTACAATTGTTCCTCGTAAAAACGAATGTAAACATTTTAAATACCAAAAATTAAAAGTCAAGTGAAGTGGAGAGATACCAACGGTCCAAATCAACATCCTTGTTTCTTGGTTAATTCGCGTCCAGTGTGGCTACCGTAATGTAATGTTGGTTTCTGTTCCTTTAGTGCGTGTGCAGTATTAGTGTGGTATGGTGAAATGCATATTGAAAGTGGCAATTTTAAAATAAACTGAAATTTACTGAATAATTTATAATCAGACGTGTCTATATTTTAAAGTTTACAAGTGTTATTAATACAGAGCACGCAATTAGTGGAAGTGAAGTACCATGAAAACAAAACGGTTAATAATAATAATAATCATAATAACAATGATAATATCGACAGTGCCTAAAACAAGGGATAGTCCAGGAGCCCAAATTTTATAAATCTCAGTCTGCCTGGACTACAGTCAGTCTGTATTGCGCACTGTCCCTACGTATTTGTTATTGCCCGCGCATCAATTACAACCTAATTTTCGCGATTGGATAAAAGAGACAGAAGGGAGAAGTAAAATAAATCAAATCAATCAGTAGGGAAAAAAAGTAAAATCCTCCCCTGTGCTTTGTACCACGCCACGAGGGCATATACGGGGTGTGGAGTTGGGCCCCACACTTTCTTGGTCACAGCCGAAGCCCTGGCCGCCCCCAGAGTTTCCTCCAGGTACCCACTTTGTACGACGCTGGGTGGGCGCCAAGGCCGCTTGAACAGGTGGAAAAAATCCAGGTTCTCCCTCGCCTGGTAGTCAGACGCCCTAACGACCGAGTTACCGCGGCAGTATAAAACGGCAGCAAATGGCTGTACCTTTCTCACATTGAGGATTCCTGTGGCAAGTCTCGCATATAATATGAAGGTTAGAATGAACGATGAAACAGACATTTGGAACAAACACAACTTCTATCCAGGATGCGAACCTAGGAGACAGAGTTTTGCAGCGCGTCATGCTAACATTTCAGCCACAGAGCCGAACTGAAATACTTTGTAATTGGGCGAGTGATTCCCGACACTTAAACGATACAACTGGGAAGATAAAAAGGACTGTTGCATTGGCGCCTTGAAGTCTGCGCAGAGCATTCAACCATATCAGTTACAATACCTCAACTTGATTTCATGGTTTCAAGGTGAATAGTATGTTGTGTTTCTGCCGTACAACTTATAGATTTGCATCAATAACATAGTGTTAATGCGCAGGGATATGTGAAAAATGCCAACGTTGGGATATCCGATAAAATAAAATAAATGATAATTCAAGGATCGTGGATTAAGGGTGTTGCTTTGGTAACTGACTGCCGCAATTATAACTATAGAAAATTAAACGTTTGTAATTAAACTCGCCTAAATATTCTTGGTAAATTGTTTTGCATCTCCATACAAATTATTTAAACCCATCGTTTCTCAACCTATGGGGCGCGACCCACTGTTGGGTCCCGAGAGGGCGTTTGATGTGTCGGGAAGTCGGGCTCGAAAATTAATTTATTGTGTCTCATAAAACTCTTATATTTAAATTACTATGATATATTGCTTTAACAATTCAAATTTAACCCGTGTTGTACGTACATACTCTAAACTCTGCATGTGTATTATTTACGCTCTACCATTGTTTTTTACCGGCATCTCTCAATTTCAGCATGTGTTATTAGTTAGACTATAGTAAATTAGTGTTTTAAATTACATATTTACTTTTCTAGAATGAAGTATGCGTAATTTCTTAACGCAAGTGTAAAGGAGGGTTTCTTAAAGAACTCGATGTTAGCAAAAATATGATTATAAACTAGGTGCACACCCCTTCAAGTAATTCTGCCAGCGCCCATTTTTATGGGTTCCGTGAATCGTAATATCCTTCAAGATGGATCCCGGGCTGAAAAAGGTCGAGAACCACTTATTTAAAGATAATATATATTTTGAGTTTGAGACACCACAGAGGGTGAAGTGGCGGTTTTTGAAGGACTGATGAATTTGCCGCATTATTCCTACAAGCGAATGGGTGGGGATATGTGCACAAAATGTAAATACTCGTATTTAAAACGCCAGTAGCAATAAAGAAATAGAGAGGAAATTGTTTTCAGCACTCTGTCCTCAATATTTTGTATGCATATACATAAGAAGCACGGACTTGAAGTTTCTTATGGGATAAATGAACAATTACGTGCAACCCTCCCCTCCTACCACCAGAAAATCTTTGGCACTCTGCTACCAAGGGACTCTACCATAATTTGCGCTTTTAGTCAGAGGAGACGTGTTTCTTCACACATTCACTGACATACTAGTCATTCATGAAAATCTACGCTCTTGAAGGTCATTCCCAATCAGTGACATTATGAATAGAAATGCGGAAATATAGCTCGCACACTTTGAAACAGTGTTCATTAAGAATAACCCAGGAAGCTTTCACGTCGAACGGTGCTGAAACTTAGTTCACGTCAAAATTCACGTCTTGTCGAATTGTATTACTTGTCTCCATCTGTCTCCACATTGGTTGAATTTTACCGTGAACCAATCGATCACGGTTAAGCTCTGGCAATTAGTAATATTTTATTATTACTGCAAGAATTGTCCATTACTGATAGGCCTAATACGTGAATTTCATTCCATGCCCGTTACCTTTATCATTTTATGAACAAAAGTAATTCAGAAACATTGGTAGGGATCATCCACAAGGAACAATGTAATTAATTTTATTTTTAAGCAAATATTCACAGTTGAAAATTTGATAAACAATAAATGGTGGCCTGTCCCTCTGGGAATCCAGTCTCAATCAACTTTTCTATGAGCAAGTGAACTATGAAGAAGAACGCTGTTCCCTCGTCATAGTACAGGATCACCGACCTGTGCTCGGAACGAGGCACCGGGGCTGATACTTTCTCAATTTCACTAGGCCACCCAATATATTTTTTTAAAAATTGAGACGTTTCGGCACAGGCGAAAGTATTTGATTTCCCAGTTAATCCGCCCATGATAAATGTACATTGCATAGGCTATTTTACGCTTAATGGAGAGAGTTTCTTCTATCTCTGTGTCTCATTTTGGTTATTTGACGTTTCTCTTCACCGTAGAATGATGAAGTAATGCCATATTAATCGCACATATGCAATGAACCGTCACATTGTTATAAAAATGGCAGCGTTCAACGTTGGCTTCGATTTAGGGGACAATTGCTCCCCATTTTTTGCCTCCGCACTATGGCCTCTTAATGCTATAACGGAACCTCGAGCAAAACAACCTGCGCAGACCCGCGAATCCTGTGCACCGAACCCCCGCGAGTAGAGGAGGGGGAGAGTGGGCCATGCTTCCTTATGGCCCGATGTGGAGGGAAGAAGGAGAGCTGAGCGGGGACTTTTCGTCCCAAGGTTTTGTCCTTGTGGTCGATCTATAGGCCTTGTCTACCAAGAGAGAGTAAACTTTCCTTGTCACCCCCCCCCCCCCCCCGTTTGGCACCAAAAGTTGCCAAAAGGCCACCACTAATCGTAAACATACACTTGTGAGGTTCTATCTATAAAGGTAAAAAAGGTAAAGTGCTCCCCTGTGCATAGCACCACGCCATGAAGGTGTATAGGGGGTGTGGGGGTAACGCCCCACACTTTCTTGATCCGGTCGTGAGTGGGGGTGATGTGATCAGCATCACGCCCCTGACCGCCTTTACCCCCCAGGGTTTCCCCCAGGTACCCATGTTATTCGACGCTGGGTGGGCGCCGGGGCCGCTTCCATCGTTAGAAAAGTTCCCGGATTTGAACCGGCCGGGGATCGAACCCGGGACCTTTAGCATGGTAGTCAGACGCGTTACCGACTGAGCCACCGCGGCCGTGTGTGTTTTTAAGGGGTATAGAGGTTCTATCTATACCCCTTAAAAATATGTTGTTCAGCCCCCCCCCCCCTCCCCGAAAGAAATTTCTGGATACGTGCCTGATTGCAAGCTTATTTTGTGTAAGTAAATGTTTTCTTTTCCTTCCCTGATTCCTGCTCTCTCCTGACCCTTCTCCAGACATCGAGGTGCCATGCACTGAGACAGCCTACAAAAACATTCTTCCAAAACTTGTTTCTGTTCGACGCTCAAATGCTAGGGGGAATAAGGCATTAGATCGCATCGTTTCTCAACCTATGGGGCGCGACTCACAGCTGGGTTCCGAGGGGATGTTTGGTGGGTCGCGAAGTCGGGCTCGAGAATTGATTTACTGTCTTAAAAATCTATTAAATTACTAAGATATATTGTTTCATCATTTTAAATTCAACCCGTGTTGTACGCAGTCTACATTTCTGTTATGTGGACCCTACCATTGCATCTCTCAATTTCAGCCTTTTAAATTATATATGTATGGAACTTTTCTAGAATGAAGTATGTGAAATTTGTTTAAGCAAGCGTAGAAGAGGGCTTCTTAAAGTACTCGATATTAGCAAAAATACAATTATAAACTGGGTGCACACCCCTACAAGTAAATCTGCAATGCTTGTGCGTCCCGTGCGGTGTAGTATCCTTCAAGGTTGATCCCGGACTGAAAGAGGTTGAGAACTACCTGATTAGAAGTTTCAAGATGGCTGTCAATTAAAGTCAGCGCCAGGGTGCAGATGCAGTCCTGGAGGGCTTTAAGAGCAAATTTGGAGAAAATCGAATGACATACAGTACAGACAGATGGCTTTATCAATTTTCTGAAAATTTATCCAAATGCTGTTTAAACGGCTTTACTAAAAAACACCTCGTTACGTGTTGCCGAACGACGTTCATACATTGCTAAACACATTATTAGAGTTCAGAATCAAAATTATTTTCTTATGCGATACAGTGTTGTAACGAGGCTACAAAAAGCGATTTTACCTAGACCTGATCATCGTATATTAATTTGAGAATGTGACTTCTCGTCGTACTGTCCACTTGCTTATGCCAAATCACAGGAATGTAAAAGCTTTAATAAGAGAAATTGGGGGAGAAATTATCTCACCCAAACGAATTTTTGAAGCATTAGGTCACTGTAACATCTAGAAAGAATAGATTTGGTGATTATAACTTGCCTCATAATTGCAAGACAAACTACATCGTTGAAAATTAATATCACTGTCGAATTATCAAGAACGATTGATTGATTGATTTGCTTTATTTTACTTCGCTTTTTGTGCCACTTTTGGCTAATTTGCAAAGATAGCGATGAGTGATGGTATGGTGAAATTGATGAATGGACATCAAACATCCATGTCCAGGCCGGGATTGAATCCGGGGCCCCTAGTGTCGTAGCGTGATGTGTTAACCACTCCGCCACGGGGGCCGACTTATCAAGAACGAAACAAGTTTTAAAATATTATATTTCGTATGTGGAAATACTGCATTTGCCCCCCCCCCCCCACCCCCGGTTTTGTAACCGAATCGCCGCCACTTAAGCACAAGAAGACCAATTCAATTTTCTCATGATGGACAATACACACATATTGTAATGTCTCCCTTGTCGTCCGTTCGCACACCTATGAGAAGGATTGTTACTGCTGCGGCTTTCCATACAAAGTGTGATTTAGAACGGTCTTCTTATCCTGAACAGGTATTGAACTTTTGAAAGATCCTAGGTGATTACTTTGTAGTTCTGCCTCTTAAGGGAGGAGTTGAATGATGCATGTATACAATTGATGAATAACCCAACACACAGAAACTCTCAGGTCGTTATACTTGACTCAACTTTTTATTCATTTTTATTATGAACTTCACTTTTCTGCCACTTTTGACTAATCGCGACGATGAGGATGAAGTTGATGAAGTAACACTCACATCCATGCCCAGTCCAGAATTGGGAACAATGGGAGCCGGCGACAAGTAAATCGAGTTCACAACCGTTGACTTCGTAGTATCTTATTCTACAGACAAAGCCGTTGATCCCCGTTTATCTGCTCGTCCCCCCTTCGAGTTTGCGTGATCAAAGGTTTATTTACCGGTGGGAGCTCGAACATTTCCGTCGTTTGAAGTTCTGACCACGTGTTAACCAATTAACAAGCATTTGTTATACAGGGACGTCTTGCCACGGAGTTTATTCATCATAACTGTTATGGAGATGATGAATAGATAAGATGGGCGGCAAAATATTAACAAAACAGGCTAATATCCTAACCACTAGATCAGCTTGTACTGTGTTTCACGCTAAACAGAGCCGAATTCTGTCACCGGGTGATTCAAGCGTGTTACGATGTGCCAGCTGCAAAGTTATGTAACAGTGGCATATCTACAAGGAGTTTTAGAGCAACTATCCTAAAAAGAAACGCCAAATTTAGGAAAAGATTGCACGATCTTGGCGTGGTAAGAAATAACTCATGCTCACATCCCTTTACTACATTTATGGGTACGCCACCGAAAGCGTGGGATTTCCTTATGTAACGATAACAGGAAACGGGGTGTAAGGGATGACTTTCCTGCAAGCGCTTCTCTTCCACGTATTACACCCTGGACTCACGGAAGGGTGAGCGGGGGGTTGCCACTAGGCTATCCCAGGCTATAACCTAGGGCCGCACAAAAATGAGACGTACATGGAAGAAGTTTCTAGCACTTAAATAAGTTCTTACATCATGACCCTACTTTCAAAGGTCACGTAATAAAATAATATGTACAATTTTATTGCTCGAATATAAACAGTTGTTCCTCGAAAGAACGAATGTAAACATTTTAAATGCCGACAATTAAAAGTCAAGTGGAGGGATATTGACGGTTGAAATCCTTGTTTCTCGGTTCGCGTCTGGTGTGGCTACCGTAATGTAGTGTTGGTTTGGTTTCCTTTAGCGCGTGTGCGGTATTAGTGTTGTATGGCGAAATACATATTGAAAGTGGCAGCTTTAAAGGAAAACGAAGTTTAATGAATCATTTTTAATCAGATGTATCGATATTTTAAACTATAAAAGTGCTATTAGTACAGAGCATGCAATTAGTGGAAGTCAAGTACCATGATAACAAAATTGTTAATAATAATTATAATAATGTCGACAGTGAACAAAACAAAGGATATCCTAAGGGCCCAAATTTTATAAATCCCGCTCTGCCTGCCTGCACTACATTTTGCAGACAAAAGGGGTTTTGGCGTCTAAACTCACAATCAGTCTGTGTGTTGCATACTGTCTACTTTGAAACAGTGTTTGTTAAAAAACAACAAAAAACAACGAAACTTGGTTCACGTCAAAATAGAGGCCTAGCAATCTTTGTCGAATTGTATTCCTCGTCCACATCTGTCTCCATATCGATGGCGGGGCAATCGTTTCACGGTTAAGCTCTCGCAATTAGTAATATTTTATCATTACTGCAAGAATTCTGCGTTAGCTTTCCTTTCCTTTATGCTTATTTGTGAAATATCGATTATTTATTTCAATTTCACTGGCTTTTATAGTTTTTATTCTTATTTTTAACATACGTATATTGTATTTTAACCTGTTCAAAAGATGTAACTTGTTTCTCTAATATGTAGACTTGAAACACGACCAATTTGTACTATTTTTATACCTTACTTAAACCTGTTCTTCCAACAAAAATGAATTGTGTTATTTAAGTCACGACTTTACAATCTTAAGATCTGTAGGAATTGAACAGGAAAGGGTCTCAAATTACATTAGCTTTACCTTTTATCGGCTACATTTGAATTGTACCTATTCTGGCTCAAGAGGAAAAGACAGAAGAGGATAGGTGCCAGTCAAAATGTTGATTGAATGAGAATCTGACCAAAGAACCTTTGCAGAAATATTATACGTATAAGACATGATTGCATGCATGAAACCATTGTTTAACAAAATAACTGCAGTTAAGACTGGAAGAAGTTTTATATTATCCCTAGCTTATCCCTGGCGTACAATAAACGTAGACAGACTACTTACATAAGGGAGGCCTCAGAGGCCCACACATTTTCTTCTTCTTTAACATTAAAATTCAAGAAACAATTTTTTAAATGAATCATTTCTTCCTTTGTTGTTCATATAGCTGCAGTTATACGTATAATATTGCACGAGTGTCACACACAAATTTTATCATTCACTAAACCTGAAAATAATATGTTAATGTTGAATCAATGATTTTTTTTGTTTACATATGAGCAGTTCTATAGCTGTTATAATAATTACATTAATTACCATAATTACCAACCAATTGTACACTGTTACAAGGTACACAAGTACCTTGGCGGAACATACATCTGTATTAGGGCTGATAGGCCCTCAAATTAAATTTTCCTCGTATGTACGTTACCTTCATCATTTTATGAACGAAGGCCATTGGTAGCGAAAATTGTAATTGACTTTAATTTATTTTCAATTTTTTTTATATACAAATATCAACAGTTGAAAATTCGATAAAAAATAGGTGGTGGGTTTGGAGTCTCTCCTTCCAACCTGCCCATCACGGATAAGCTATTGCTAAGAATAAATCATTTTAATTAAGAGCGCGGGGGAAGGGGCTGTAGTGAAACTAAGTAGGTTATACACAATACAGTAGGGATCCTGGCTCCCACGGCAGTCCCGTGGATGATCTAAGGTCAATTTTTTTCCGACCTTGTCCATGCATAAAACGGCTCTGGAACTCACCCAGCCTCAAACAAACGGGTGCCTAGGGTTAAACTTGGGGGGGGGGGGGGTTAAAGGCGGCAAGAACGTGCTGCTGATCACATCACCTCCAAATTGGCCTAGACTGAAGAGTATGTGAGGCCCTGCACATCTCTTTAGATAGTCTGATGGTCTGGTCATTGCTACGAGACTAAACAAAATGCTGAAGGACTACATTTAGAATATAATCTTTATATTTGCTTTGTACCTTCAATCACTGCCACGAACACTGTAGGTGCAATGCCTATCAAGTGCTTTTTCCGAAACGTTTTCCGAGATCATGGCGGTGGAAAGTGAACCACTGAGCCTCTAACCGGGGGGGGGGGGGGGCAACGGCGGATCGCATCATGTGATACCGTTACCACTACGTCATCGGGAACAATTGCAATAGCGGAGAGCAGTCACACTATTTCCCCATCTTTCTTTGCAGTTGACCTTAATTATTTGTGCAGTGAACTTGAAAGAAATAGGGAGTACTTATTTCCCAACTAACTGTCCCATGCACACGCCACTGTTGCTTGGGCTTGTTCACTTAGAAGCGAAACCGAAACTCGAGCTCTCTAGCACACAAGTGGCGATACGGATTTGCGCCAGGGACAGAGAACGGTTTAGCAACTGAGGTTCGGTTGGAACCTGCATTTCTACAGTCGTGGCTTTGTTCCACTGCTTTGGTTGCGATGAAGTATTTTGACAGCTGTCTGTATTTCGCTGCAGAGTTGTTGCAAGGGGTAATAAAAGAATGTTAATGCTAGTATTACCTCGTGTGATATAACATGGATTATTATCTCTCTTTGGATAAAATTAACAACGGCAAGATAGCAAAGTATTTAATCAGAAATCAACAAAATGAATACAGCATTTACTTGTCTTTACCTTTTGATGTATTACCAAAGGAATTAGCTGTCTTTGTTTTTAAATACTGCCGATACTGTGCGTAAATGCAGTCAGTAACCCTGCCCCCAAAATGGTATGTTTACTGTCTCTTCCAACGCTCTCTATTTCTAACTATTTACTTATTGGCCTCCTCAGGCAGATGAAACTGATATGCGAATTCGAACCCAGAATTTTTGGAGCTGTGATTATGAGTCGCAGTCATAGCTGCGATATATAAAAGAAAGTTTAGATTACAATTCTGTTGAAGTAGGAGAATATTTCGTAAGTAACGAAAGCGCTTTGCTCATATCAGAATAGCACCTTTCAGTAAACAAAGGATTCATTGATTGACTTTGTGTTTTAAGTGCACGTTATGCACAGTGTGGGTAGACCTACAGTGTAAAGTGAAATCCGAACCACTATGTGCCTCCACCGGCTATCGAAGCCGGGACCCCTTGATTAAAATGCGACGACGTTACCACTACGCCAACAGGGAGGTCCCAGTAAACAAACAAACGCAATACGAGTACAAAGAAGTGTAACAGTGTAAAATTTACTTTCTCTTGTTCTACCTGCTAAACACCCGATATCATCACACCTTCAAACACCATCCCTAGTTTTGGTTATCGTCAATATTTCCTTGCACACATGAAGCAAATGAAAATTGATATGTCAAGGCATGGTGGTGCGTACGGGGGGTGCCAGTGGGGTCTGAGTGCCCTCTCATATGTCCTCAAAAAATAAAATATGTAAAAACAACCATTACAATAATGAAAATAATGTCCCCTGCGTTGCCTCCAAATTTGAATGTTAACAGTTGGGTCGGTCGAGAGTTACAACTGGGGCCTCCCTTCTGTTCGATACCCTGCCCTGTGGAGGCACATAGTGGTTCGGATCCCACTTTAAACTGTAGGTTCAGTCCCAATTAGCTTTACTGTGCAGAAAGTGGACTTAATAAAATACTTACCAAATTCAATCAATCAATCAGTCGAGTTAGAGCCGGTAGGGTGAAGAGACTTGCAGCCAAAGCTGGAACCCATCTGGAGAGATGACCTTTCGTTCGGGATTCACAAGAGATGAGAGGAAATAATTGAATGCTTGTCGAGTTTCAAACAAATGATGTTGACTAATACAATAAAATACAATGGTAACAATACCCACAATAGTTTCCAAAATGATCTACGTAATCTATACGATGTTTCTACTCGAGAAACATTCTACTTGAGAGCAAACAGGTTTCAAAGTAGACTTCGATTGATTTGATTTATTTAACATCGCATTTCCACTACCTTTGGGTAATTGCGAAGATGAGGGTGAATGGTAATACGATCAGATTGATGAAGTAACAATCACAAACCTACATGGACGACACAACCCAGGCACCAGAGCCTCATTAGTCTAATAAATACAGTTCAGGGTCAGACTCCAAGACACACATTTTGGCGAAGTACAAAATAATTTTAACTATATTCTTCTTATTATTATTCAATTTGTTCGACATAGCATGCAGTTTTTCTTGCATAACAATTGTGTTACTGAATTCTAATTAGATTTTTTATGTGTAAATATTTAGCGTACTACATACTGCACGAGAAATTACTCTACTCGATTTATATAGGGCCTCCTTAAACTGTTTTTCGGGGGGGGGGGTGAAAAACTGATATAGCAGTCACCGTTTTGCTGGTGTGTATTAACGCTTTTCATATAGTAACATTATCGGCCTGTAATGAAGATGTCTCCGATTCGATTTTCAGTGGCGGCACATATAAATAGTGTAAATACCGTCACAACTCACAATAATAGGAAAAGCTGTGCTAAGGTGATAATGCATACCTATAAACAATAAGGTCAAATATTTATCTTCATATACCTAATGGTTTCTGTGAAAGGGGAGAAATGAACGCATGACAATTAAGCTAACACTGTCCAGATAGGCAACTGAAACACCCCTTAACACTCCCATGCATGCATATGTATGTGATGGGTAGGGAGAGGAGAGCGTATAGTTTAGAATTCCATTACTTACGTCTTTAAGTGACATTTCAAAAGCTGAATATCTGTTCCTCAGCATCATGAAACATGACCTTGAGACTCCGTATCGTATCGTTAACTAAATAAAGACGGAGAAAAGGATGGAAATTGGAAATTATTGATTGTTTTGGTGTACTTCACTTTTCTTTTCTGCCACTTTTGACTAATCGCAAAGATGAGGATGAGCTCTGGTTTTCTCCCTATATTTTAGTCGCAATTAGTCACCGTGCACAGTTTTTTAAAGTAAACGCTTCCTCCACAACTACATAAGTTTGAGTAGAAAAAAAAATAGTTACAAGGAACACAGACATTTGCTAGTAAAAAAAGCGTGATCTGCGCGCTTTACAAAAGTACTAGCAACATTTTTTCTTGGTAATTAACAAATCACACAACTTTTTAACGTCTACGGCCACTAGGCCTAACTACTTATAACAAAGCGTCACAGATTCAACTACAGTTTCTGCCTCGATCGATAATCTCATCACGGGAATTTAAACGTCATTTCTACAGCAATTCTTTTCTCAAAAACCACGACAGTGCAGTTATGCAACGTGCGTGTATAAATTCCAGCCACAGAAGATCCTGCATGTGGAGATAAAGAGTGTCTGCCAAATGGCAACCGTTGCGGAGAAAGCGGTACGGGACGGATAAAGCCGCGTTTACACCGAATGTTACCTACAACTGTTATCAACATTTTGTTACCAACACGGTTAAGAACAGATATTGCCAACAAATGTTGGTTGCCATAACACTACTTTCACTTTATTTTTGTTAATAACTTTTGTTAACATTTTGGCTGCAAGATGTCGACTGTGGAGCAAGTTGATTACTCTCTGTGGCAACATGAGTCATTTTGGCCCAACAGAGAAGACAGAAGATTCTGGATGAGACCTTCACTGCGGGCAGGAAGTAATTGTAACGGAAGTGTCCTTTGATCTTTACCGACTTCTAGTGGATAACATTTCTGTTTCCAACAAGGGAAATCTGTTGCTAACGTTAGATGTTGATAAGAAATTCAGAAGCGTTTTTTCGAAATATTACCAAAATTTGCTGGTGACGTGTGTGAGCAACCCCGGTGTAAACGCGGCTTTATAGCATGGATAAATCCTGGAAAGTTTCGATACAAAATTTGTTTTCCAATAGTTTTGTTATCCTGAATTGGTATTGAATTACAGCTAGGATCGTAGCAGTTAGTTAATATACTATTTTGTTCATCATTTGAAACTTTTCAGGTACTACATTAACAGTCGAAATAGACGATTACGTTATATTTACATGTAAATGTAATGTAATTGTTTGAGCAATAAAATGTAAATATGAATTTAAGAACTAAGAATATGATTTACATTTATTGATTATAAAGTACATTGATTGAGTTGGTGTTTTAAAGTCTGTTTTATGCACAGTAAAGCTAATCGGGACTCGAACTACAGTTTAAAGTGGTATCTGAACAACTATGTGCCTCCACCGGGTATCGAACCCGTCGAACATTTACTGCAGCTGCGCTACCAGCAGATGCCACCCGAAAACAACGACGCGACGGGAGACGTGCACGTTGTCATGTCGGTTCGAAAAGTTGCATTTGTTATTGAATGTTTTTCCAAGTGACAAATGTCGCTTCTCGCTTCGGTCGGGAAGCTCCGCAAGACTCGTACGGGATTCGAACACAGGATCCCTAGTCGTAGAACACGGAACCAAGTATTTATACTTCTCAAAGTTAACTGCTTGATCGCAATCCTTAACTACATTCAATTTCAATGTAGTTATTTTTTTAACAGTCGTGTTTGGCAACACTGATAAGTGAAGCGAAGTTTTTACTCTCGGCCTGCAGCCACGGCGAAACCCTGGATGTCTTCTTGCAACGTTGCTACACGTATTGGACGTCTTCTGTAATCGCTCGCCCCCTGTGTCTGTTGTCACGGTATCTTACGCTTGATCCCTCCATTGCGTAAGTTTCACAAAGTAGGAACTGTGTCCTGTTCCTTACTTCGGTTTGTGTGCGTGTGTGTTCAAATTTCAAATATATAACATATGTATAACATACAAAAACTTACGCAGAGATATTCGAATTATCATATGCGTATAATGCATTTTCATATACATAAAACAACCGAGAGAACAATGAAATGTACATTTGATAATGGTCCCCAACAGAAACTTTGAGGAAAGAGAAAAACCTCGAGTTGAAGACATCGATTTCATTCCTTTTTGATAAATAATGCCTGTAAACAACATGTACTTGCCTTCTATGATATTAATGAAAATATTAATTCCACTGTAGTAAACACTACTTGCTAGATGGCAAAATAAAATATAAACTACATAAATACTCTTCCCGTTTCTAAACCTGATAATTTATAGCCGTGTATTTGATTGCATTTTATAATTAATAATGCAATGAAGTAAATGGTCACACAGTATTCAGGTTTAGTAGAAGATAGCGCATTCCTTCCCTCAGTGTGGTCTTTATAAAACAATATTTACAAAGTTACAGAAGCAAATGTACTTGAAGGGACAGCGAAGCGTTAGGTAGATTTTATGCCATCAAAATATATGTGGCGACTGCTACAAAAAAAGTAAAGTTCCCCCTGTGTATGGCACCGTGTCGTGACACCATTCGAGCAAATGATATGGCTCCACACATTCTCGATCTCTGCCGTATTGAAGGAGACATGAATGATCAACACCACGCTCTGATGTAATCTAGGGGTCCCGGGTTCGACACGCGGTGGAGGCACATGGTACAGTGATTCGGATCCCACTTAACTGTAGGTCCAGTCCCGATTAGCCTTACTGTGCATAAAGTGGACTTAAAATTCCAAATCAATCAATGAATCAAAAACCACTCTCTGGTGAAGCATTATAAAGGGAAGTCTCCTTAGAACGAACGTATTCAGTAGATTCCACTATATTGCAGCTGACCTTCGTGGAGGAAAGGTTAGCACAGTGCGTTACGACGGTACGTGGTTTCGGTTCGAATCCCGGTCTGCTCATGGGTGTTTTTTTGACGGTGCATTTCATCATATTATTACTCGTCCACGTCGTTTGGATTAGCCAAAAATGAAAAAAGCGACGCTAAAAATAATCTAATAAAATGTATTCATTTTTTACCTTCCGGCCTCCATGAAGAAGTGGCTACGAAGCTAAAGCCCTACTTTTGAATCCTGGGTAAGGAATGAATATGTCATCGTGTTCGTTCTGATTCCACCATTAATGCGCATTAACGATTAACCTACGACGTAGAAATACGCTTAAAATAAACGTAAATATACGTTACTTTCTTCTGTTGCTTCATTAATGTAGATCATTTCTCTATACTAGGGAAAAAATGTTAGTTTAGCAACGTAAAGAATATTCACTTTCGGAGCAATCCAAGGCATTGAGAGGCAGTGGTGAAGCAAGGGGTGCGAGAAATGCGCAACCGCACGGGGCCTCGCGCCTAAAGGTGTCTCGAGTCGCATTAGCTTCATACGGAAAATGTTATAAATAGAAGTGGGGGAAAAAAACATGTGGGCAATAATATTAAACTATTCTGTATTCATCTGGTTTTAAATTCTAGTTAAACGTTATAATTTGAATGAATACGTCAAATCAGGGGCATAACATACAGTCAGGCAGGAATAAGTAAAAAATGATCGTCGTTTTTCTCACGTGAAACAGTTAGCAACAATTCACGATAACTTGCTTAGACATTTGTTCCCATTTATTCTTTCATTAATAAAAAGCCCGTTGTCTCGTATTCTCTTCTTTCTCTTTATCTTTCACTCCCGATTATAATAAGTTAACAACAAACGCCTCCAACTGCCACGAAGCAAGTGTGAGGCATTTAAATGCTCGCGTTGTTTTATTGCTTCCTAGAACAGGCCCGTACCCAGGATATTTTTGAGGAGGTTGGAGCTAGTGCTATCTCGTAGATACAGTGCTAAGTGTACACCCAACGGTTAAAGCAATATGTCCATCTCCTTTGAATTTTCATTCAGTCTGTTTTCCAGTGTCATGATAATGGGTTGAAATAGAAACGCAGATGTCAACATAAGCTTCGCATCAAAAGAATCAATGACCCCTTAGAAGAACACAAGTTGTAGGGTAAAGAGAGAATGAAAATGGTGGTGAATAATTTGCCTACTATTATCTTTCCTAGCTATAGAATTGTAGAGTTGCAATGTTATGGTCCAAAGTATCGGGAAAAAATGAACTCACCGATAAGCCCTCTCCCCCCTATCCGACAACCAGCATTCAGCAACACTATCGCTTACAGACTAATGTTGTCACGTGGCGTAGAGCTTGGTGCTTATTGTTTGCATTCAATTCTCAGAAGTTGAGAGTACTGTGTTCCGCAAACTAAAAATGTTTTCATTATTTTAGAAACGTTCTTGTACCAGCACCATTGAACAGCCATGATAATTCTATGGTTAGAAAATAATACATATATTAATTAAATTATACGTATTAGCAATCATTATTAAAATGAAGAACATGTCAAAATGTGAGTTACCCCCCCCCCCAAAAAAAAAAAAAAAAACATTTTCGAAACACGACTTAAGTTTGAAAGAAATTGGGACAGGGATTAGAAGAAATGGACTGTCGCGACTAAATTGGAATGTCTTGTAAACACGCATCAATGATTATAAAACAAAAATTACATGGACAGTTTTCTTTCCCTTGGTAGATAAGGTTTAGCATAGTGCTGTCGCAAAGGTGGAAAAAAAGGGGGAAGCGGCTGCTCGCCCCCACTTCCCCTTAATTTCCGCCACTGGATGCGGGCCTCGCCTTCTAATCTCGTCCAGGGCTTCGCATACTGCTACGCAACTCAGAGAGGATTACTAAATTCAAAATTCCACCTTTCGAAGCGTCATACATGGATTGTGCACTTATTAATATACTTATTGTTAGTTGATTTAGCTCATTTGACGTCGCATTTCTACCACTTCTGGCTAATTGCGAGGATGCAAATGAATGCCAGAAATGAATGAAGGGACAATCACAGATTTAAGGGTCTTAGCAATAGCAAACAAATTTCGCGACGTGTGACCGTCGCATTACATTACCTTCTCCCCTCTCTCTTGCCATTACTGTGTGCCGTGTTCCTTCAAATTCTGACATGTTTTTGTATGAAGTTCAAATGCTATGCAAGAATAAAGATTGGAATTGAAAGCGTTTTGGAGGAAAACTGAAGTAAATTTTGCATTTAATTCTAACGATGTTAATACAAATAAATAAACTATGTAAACATGTGTAGAATTAGTGACTTAGTTCAGATCGACAAGTTACTGTTTCTAGCCTCCCCGATGGCGAAGTGGTAGTGTCGTCGCCTTGTAATCAAGGGGTCCCGGGTTCGATACCCGGTGGAGGTACAAGTTGTTCGAATCCCACTTTAAACTGTAGGTCCAGTCCCGATTAGCCTTACTGTGCATACAGTGGACTTAAAACACCAAATCAATCAATCAATCAAGTTACTGTTCCTGGATATTAAGGTAAAGAGATAATGGGTTGTTGCAAGTCTACTTTCTGAACAGATGAACTAATCGGGAATGAATGGGATCCGAAACAATATGTGCCTCCACCGGACATCGAATCCAGGAGCCCTTAATCAAGGTCCGTAGAATCATTCTTCCTCCCCGTCTGAGAAGGTCCCGTCATAAATGGGCTTTTCTAACAACCCCTGCGGTCGAGAATTCTGTGACGTCATCGCGAAAGCTTGCCTTCCTTCGCCAGTCTTTTCACATAGAAGCGCATTGGAGGCACGAATGTTTTGAATTAGTATACAGACCTATATGTATGCAATTGTTGTTGGAATTTTTGTATGCAACGTCGTATTTAGAGGGTGGGTTCTGGTGTCAAGCTCCCCCGGAAAACTTGCGAAGTAGCTACTTAAATTTAAAAAGCAAAATACTTGATTACAGTATGACCAGTGAGCCGGAACGCTCCGGAACTCTGTTTGTTGGAGGAACTCAGTTCCTGCTGCGACATAATACACGAAAGTCCATTCTTTGTTACACCTTGTATATAATAGGTAAGGAGGAAGGGGAAAGATCTTGAACTAAATTTTACTCTTGTCGGTGGTTGGTCCGAAAATTTAGAAAAAAAAATACATTTCGGTAATAATAATAATTATATATTATTATTATCGCAAGTTAGCCAAAAATTGCCCAAAAAGCGAAGTAAAATAAAGCATTTCAATCAATATCAATAAATCAATAAAAATAACAATCTCGGGTCTCGTAGCAGTCAGACGCCCTACCGACTTAATCACCACAGCTCCCTGCCTCTATTCACAAATCATCCATAATTATTACATAATAATAATTATTATTCCTATTTTATGAAAGTCAACCCTTTACGCACTCTGCCATAGATCCGTCTATTCTTTGTCTTTTAACATAGTATTATTAGCAGATATTGTAATACCAAGACATTTTTGTGTGATACATATTATACTATTATATGTGATACAATTGACCAACGTTCATGAACCCTTCCCGGAATATATTTCTAGATAAATGTCTGCGTCCATTTCATACCCCAGAAATAAAATAAAAGATATAATGAGTTAAATATTTTGTTGTAACTATTGGAAAATATTGACACCTCGTCGTTGTTTGAAATGAATTTGTCAAGGCAGAGGAGAAGCTTCCTTCCGAGGTGACGCCACAAGTTTACGACCCCCACCCCTCGCGGAAAAGGGGCTGTTATGGACAGACCTCTTCAAGCGGGGTAGGAGAAAGTCTTCACGGACCTTGCCCTTAATAAAAACCTTGATAAGAAAGTGACATCGTTCTTAGTCCACCATTTATATATGTATAGAAAGATTTCAACACTGGGAAATATACAATATTACAGGATTGTAAAAAAAACAATTATAAAATCACTGTAAAATTTAAGAACGATAAGTAGTTACGAGGATTTCCGAATAATTCGTTCCGAGTGATGTTTTGGTCCTAAAAACTTAGAAGAATCAGGTAATTGACTTGAGGTTTTATTTCAAATCTACTTTATGTACAAACAGGTCAGTCATAGTGGACACCTACAGTTTAAAGTTGAATCATAACACTATATGCCTCCATCGAACGCAGAACCCCTTGCTTACAAAAGGACATGTGAAAAATGCTAACGTTGGGATAACCGTTAAAATAAAATAAATGATATTTGCATGATGTTGGATTAAAGTGTTGCTTTAGCTGACTTTCGCAGTTATAACTATCGAAAATTAAATATTTGTAGTTAGGTTCGCCTAAAATATATTGGTTGTTGGTTGATTTGGTGTTTTATGTTCACTTTATGCACAGTAAGGCTACCTAAAATATATTGGTAAAATGTTTTACATTTTCACACAAATGTCAAGTTAATGTACTTGAAGGTTATATATAGTGTAAGTATGAGACATCACAGAGGGTGGAGGGATGGTTGTTGAAAGACTGCTGAATTCGCCGCATTATTCATACAAGGGGAGAGGGAAACTCTGCGTTCAAAACGTAAATATTCTCACCTAAAACGCTAGTAGCAACAAAGGAAGAGGGGAGAATTGTTTTCATCTCTTTGTCCTCAATATTTAGCATGCATGTACTAGTACATGAGAAGCAGCAACTTGAACTTTCCTAAAGTATAAATGAAAAATCTGCTGCTACCAGGGGCTCTGTATATTGGGTTCTACTCGTAACGGTGTTTTCACATGTTGACTCACATGCTAGTAATTCATGACAGTCTGTGCTCTTAGTAGTTCATTCCTAATCAGTGACATGAATAGATATTGATATTTTTAACATTAAAATTCAAGAAACTATTTTCTAATGAATAATTTCTTCCTTTGTAGTTTATATTAGGTGCAGTTATGTAATAATTATAATAATTGCAAAATTATCATCATTGAAAAAAAGAGAACCAATTGCACGAGTTTTACACATATTTTATCATTCTCTAAACCTCAAAATAATATGTTAATATTGAATCAATGCTTTTTCTTGTTCACATCACATCACCATCACCTCCAAATTAGCCGCGATTGAAGGGTGTGTGAAGCCCTACACATCGTTTTATCTAGTCTGATAGATAGTATGGTCATTGTTAAGAGGTAAAAGAAAGGTAAAGTGCTTAGCACTACGCCATGAAGGCGTATAGGGGGTGTGGGGGTAACGCCCCACTGTTAAGAGACTACATTTAGAATATAATCGTTATATTTGCACCTTCAAGAGTGTTTACAACACGCACCGAAACGTTTGTCGGAATCATTGCAATGGGTGTGATTTCGCGTACATAATTGTGGGGGACGTTGTTGGCTGAATATCATCCAATGGAAACAGCCGCTGAGGCTGTAATGGTGATCGAACGCCGGACCAAATCATTATATGTGATATCGTTACCACTACGTCATTGGGGACAATTACGATAGCAGACAACATTTACACCATTTCGCCATCTTTATTTGCAGTTGAAGTTAATTTTACAGCGAACTTGAAGCATATTAGCAGTACTGTATTCCCGACTAATTGCCCCCATGCACACGCCACTGTTGCTTGTGTATATAAGTGTTCACTCACTTACAAGCGAAACCGAAACTCGAGCTCTCAGCGATACAACTCCTGACTGTTTGGCGCCTGAAATAGACGTTCGTTGGAACATGCATTTCTACAGTCGTGGCCTTTGTCCCACTGCTTTGGTTGCCATGAAGTATTTTGACAGGTTTCCGTCGTTCGCTGCAGGATACATGCAAGGCTTAACAGAAGAATGTTAATGATATGCATATGATATAAAATGGTGGTTATGATTCGGAAATTAATACATGATTTCTCTTCTGCGGAGTGCAAGAATTTTCTCTTCCGATAAAATTAACAACACCGAAATAGTAAAAAAATATTTAACCAGAAATCAACCTCTTGATATATTACCAAAGCAATTACCAATCTTTGTTTTTTAATACTGCCGATACTGTGCGTAAATGCAGTCTGTAGCTACCCCCTGCCCCCAAAATGATATGTTTATTGTCTCTTATATATATATATATATATATATATATATATATATATATATATATATATATATATTATATGGTTCTAATTAATTACTTATTTGCCACATACGACAGATGAAATCGACATAGGAATTCGAAGCCGAATTTATTGTGCTAAGAAAATGAGTCGACCGACGTTTAACAATCATTACGTACTTTAACTTTTCCAGGCAGTCATAACCGAGATATATAAAACAACGTCTCGATTATAATTCTGTTGGTTAAAGTTGGATAATTTTTCGTAAGTAACGAAAACGCTTTGTTTCTTTTCCGAATAGAACCTTTCAATAAACAAATTGATAGAATGATCGAGTTCGTGTTTAAGTCCACTTTACTTACAGATTAGTTAATCGGGACTGGACCTACAGTTTAAACTGGAATCCGAACCGTTTTCTGACTAAACTTTTTATCGAACCCCCCGGGACCCCTTGATTACAAGGCGACGACGTTACCACTACGCCAAAAGGGAGTACCAGTAACCTATATATATATATATTATGAGTACAAAGAAGAGTAACAGTGTAAAATTTATTTTCTTTGCTCTATTAGACACCCGATATTAACACACTTTCAAACAACATCTTGTACATATGAAGCAAATTAAAAGTGATATGTGAGGGCATAGGAGTGAGCACGGGGGTTGCCAGTGGTGCATGAACACCTCCAAATGCGTCCACAAAAAATTAAGAATGTAGAATCAACCATTATAATAATAATGAAAACTATGTCTCCCCTGCTGTCTCGAAATTTTAATGGTCAGATCTTTCTAAAGTTAAAGCCAGAAGAGTGAGACGACTTGCAGCCAAAGCTATCCTCTTCTCTAAATTTAAGCTGCTCTTGCCTATCGTCTTCTCTACTCTGCTTCATAAATAATAAAAGTGTCGTGAGGCTAACGCTCTCTTTATTCTCGTCAGTTAATTTTTGAACACCCTGTGCACTTTCACTTTTCCTTTTCTGACAGCGTGTAGCATATCTTGGAAGAAAAAAATTCTTCTATGCAACTCAAATTTCGTAAATTCTTCTTCGCTCATTCCCGCGCAAGATTTATGGTACAACTTTTTTCAAAAACTACATTCTATTGTCCCCTCATAACAAACTTATTTGCCGCAGCATTCAAGTATTTTATTCCAGCCTATTTCGGCTGTTTCGTCCTGAGAAGGAGAGATCGACGTTCGAACCATGTTTGTACCACTGACCTACATATCGCTAGCTCGCTAATCCCTTAATCCCGTACAGCTGCAACGAAAGAGCCTGCTCACCCGATCAAACTATACAGCTTTTTCTCTTCACTTTCTTACGTCAACACAAATATTTTACACACAAATAATCCTATCAACTTATTATTAACAAGATTTCTTAAGACCCCTTGATTACAAGGCGACGACGCTACCACTGAACCATCGGGGAGACGGTATTGTGCCAGAACATTTTAAATAGCAGGTATTAATTGTATTTTTGACTGTAAACACGAGAATCTAATAAAAATGTTCCTACATTTTCATCATGTTTTAATGAAGTCAAAAATACAATGTTCAAACTTTCTTGTAATACTTTTCTAGACATCCAAGTTACAAGATGTAATTTCTCAATGATAACTTTGTTGCAACATTAATATATTTCTGTCATTGTAGTCATCATTTCTCAGATAGGGTGTAGTAAACGTTCATGCAACTTCCAACTCTTTAAAATTATGCAATTTTTGCGTGAGGCCCGCCATCATAAATTAGGAGAGAGGAAAAGAAACGGATGACACGCTCACTCAACAAGAGGCCTTGCATCAGTGGTGCTTTCAAATCTGGACCGAATAACAATTACAAGAGTCAGAACGAGTTTACGCCATAGATTGAGCTGATCCGGACTGAGATTTTCTGTGTCTTCTACAGATGACTGCAGCCATAGCAGCTTCGTCGACGGTCAATATTTTCCAAATAATTGCCCTAAATCAAGAAATGTTCCAAAATATTGGGACATTAAGAGTGATATAATATGTGGCTCCTTACAACTACATCCATGCAAACCTGTAATGCACTTTACTTTACCCTTGCATGTTTCACATTCATATTATTTATTAGTATTTTTTGTATTTAGAACTCTACACCTTTCCAACGACATTAAAATTAAAAGTCTTAAAATACCACCATAAAATAGAGATTGTTCATTGTATGCTGGTAGGCTTGTGGCACTACGTCGCTATGTATTAGTAGCGACATGTTTTTTGCTGCCATTGGTTGAAAATGTTCCGTGTGTACGTCGATCCAAACTGTCTCTTTCAAGGTTAGTTGGTAAAACTACACACAATAATAAAACTAGACCGTATTTGAGTCAGTATGTTCTGCCAAGACGACACCGTCTACTTTTTATAAGTAATTAATTGAAAGCATTTCTTGTGACTAAGAAATGTCTCCCTATGTTGCTAATATCGGACTCTTGAGATAACAGTGCAGAATAATGGTGTGTTCTTCTCTACCTCACTTTGGTGAAGCCACTTGTTTTATTGCGACATGTTATGATACTCGTAGTTTTTTAGTCGACATTCCAAAAAAATGTAACGCAGCATCAGATTAGGGTTGTGCTGTCACGGACACTTCTGGGTAGTAATGATTCCGTTGAAAGTTAATAGTGTTGATACAGCAAAGAAGTGTCCGTGACTGTACGATATGATTATTTACCATAATATACTTCTCCCAACTCGGCCTCGAGAACGTTGGTTCTTTTCTCTTTCTTATTCGTGGTTGCGTATTGCAAGGGTGACGTGTTTGTGATATGGAGGTAGCAAGGTGGTAAAAAGGGTTATTTTTTATCCTGAAGACGTACGATATTTAAACTTCTTGACTGTATGCTTGCTTTTGGTGCAGGTGGAACTCGTTTGTTTGAGTTGGTGTTTTAAGTCCGCTATATGCACAGTAAGGCTAATCGGTACTGGACCTACAGTTTAAAGTGGAATCCAAACCACGAAGTGCCTCCACCAGGTATCGAACCTGGGACCCCTTGATTACAAGGCGACGAAGGAACCACTACGCCATTTTTTTAAAGGAATACCCCTAACCAGAAGTATCCCCCTTTTTTCATTATAATCTCAAGGTTTTAATTTCTCGGTTATTCTCAATTTTCAGTTTTTCTCATTTGGACAAACACAAATACCCATGCCTTACCCGGGACTTGAACCCGGAACCCCTGGCGTCGTAGCGCGCTGTGCTAACCACTCCGCCAAGGAGGTCGACAGGGCCATCGGGGAGGCCTTAGGTGGAACTCGTACCCCTCCTACTTGACTGCGAGAAGAACTACCGAAGTAAGAAAGGACCGGGCGTCCGGTAAAAAAGGCGCGAAAACGAAATGCTTGTGCTAGGACGCAAAGAAACACCAGCAAACTTCATGGGTGACGTGGAAGTAGAGGTCAGGTGATCAACAGTTACTGTGAATGGGTGGTTGCAAGGAATGAGATTTATAAAACATTTTCTTGTCCGCTCCATTCGCGAAACAAACATTTCTGTACGCTTCACATCAAGTTTATACGTCAATCATTCATTATTAAAATTATACTCCATTTCAGGAGATCCCAAACTTTGTAGTTTCAATTTTTTTCCGCGGCGCCCAAGTCAGAATGTAGGCATAGGCCTATCTAAAACTTGCAACGCTAAGTTAGTGTTGTTAGGATGCTTGCCTTAAGTTAAAAATTAAGCACATATTTCAAATTCAGAAACATTGTTTATGTAAAAAGGACTAAATAAACAAATGTTTGAAACAATCATATCTAAAACCATCTGTAGACTAACAAGTAAGTGGCATTTCAGTGAAAATATCACACCCCGGGCGCCGCGGAGCACACTTTGGGAACCACTGCTCTATTCAATTTTGAATCAGTTTGTGAAGAAAGGTTTAAGTAAAATGTCGATTAAGACTCACACCATTATATACTTGGATAGTTTTACTGTACTGGACTTCTGGTAAATTAACACTTAATTCATTTTACAAAGAAATTAAATAAGTTACTTTTCCTTTGCTCCTTTTGTTCAAATGTACAGTCTACATGGAACAGCTATCTGAAGCACCACTCTCCGCCCCCAATCTAATAACTCCAACAGAAGAAGTAAATTTTTGTGGACTATAGTCTCCAAATTCTGTTCTCACCCAGAGATATAAAATCGTAACAATTCTATTGCGAGTGACCCTTCACAACGATGAGGAAAGTGAGATCCTAGTTCCAGCGAATAATTTGTTAAGACCGCTTCAGTAGATTAAAGTGCACGCTGAGTGTGCACAGAAAATAGAGTTTCAAATACAACGAGTGGCTTCGTAAATGATCTACGGAGACTATATTTGTATAAGCATTCTCTTCCTTTCCTGAGGAGAATTCAATAAAACAATGGCTTGGTGTAGCTTTCAGAGAGAAGCTGCACATGACACGCTTCACTTGCAAACCAGTATTCAGAAATAAATGCAACCTTTTGTATCAAAGCGACAGGACAAACTGCACGTGTCGCTCTGATTAGGCAGTTTTCTCAATAGCGTGCATCCTGTCACCTCGTGCTCTTGTTAGCTCATGCGAGGTGAATGTTTAAATTTAAACTAACTGTGCTAGTGTCGCTTCCCGCTTGCAGCTTTTGTGTGAATTCTCCGTGTCGCTTGTCGTCTCACTTGTCGTCTGTCGTTTGCAGCTTTTATGCTTTGTAAGGGAGATTACACACGAACCAACACGTGTCCCTTGGAAGCGAACCAGCAGTAATGAATTGAACCATTCTAACAGAAGCGACACGACAGGATGCAGGTGTCGCTTGTAGCTTGCGTGTCGCTCTGATTGGCCAGTTTTGTTAATACCGTGCATCATGTCGCTTCGTACTTTTGTTCGCTCATGCGCGGTGAATGTTTTGCCTTATATTAAATGGTCTAATGTAGCTTGTCGCTTTGGTATAAAATCTCCATGTCGCCAGTCGCCTGCCGTTTATGCCGTTTAAGCAGATTCCAGACCGAAGCGTAAAGCGACAAGCGACAAGCCTCGGTAATCAATGCAACGTTTTGAACTGATAAAGCAAGGTAAGCTGCAAATATTGCATGTCGCTTGGTTGTGTCACTCAAACTGGCTATTTTATCAATGTTGTGCATCGTGACGCCTCCACTTGTTGTCGTGCACGGGTGGTGAATGCCTTAGTCTACATGACAAGAGGGACCCGTGTCTCTTGTCGATGTGGAAGCACACTGTCGCTTGTCGCCTCAGTCAGAATTCTTCCCCTGACCCCCTTCAAGGAGACTTCAGATCGAAGCGACAAGTGGCAGACGACAATCGACAGGCAACACTGACATGAACGTCAGCAGGATTTTTTCCAGGGAGGGGCAAGGAAGGTATTTTTTTCCAGGGGGCAACTAAGCTACATTTTCCCCAATGTTCTCTAAAAAAATATTGCTTAAATTTGAATTTATCATGTTCGTGCATTAACACACATTATTGTGGCTGAAATTAAATTATATGTGTGAAATATATAATTTTTGGTTGATTTTCATTTTCCAGGGGGTGCACGCCCCCCCTTGCCCCCCTTCCGGGCGCCCATGAACACTGGCGACTTCAATCTAAAGCAAGAAATTCACCGCTAATGAGCGAAAAACCTAATGCATCGAGCGGAAAGCGACATGTGCAGCTTTCCCTGTCGCATCAATGCGAAAGGTCGAATTGATTACTGAGGGTTCACTTCCAAGCGATACGTATCTCTTGTCGCTTGTTACCTATTGCGTTTCGCTTGGTAGCGTGCCAATAAAGTTCACACCGTTGCGGCATGATAGGCCGCACAAGTCTGCTTTGATTTCTGAAATCTTCAAACAACACAAAAAAGTATGCAAAGTAAAAATTAAGAGTAAGCGATTAGGGTAAATGTGATTATTATCTCAATTCCACAGTGAGGCAAAAACTCCTTCAGTACGCCACTGACTGCGCAGCAGTCTGACTGCGCCCTTCCTCAACTGCGCCCTTCCCGCGAGAGGAACTCTTCCCCCCCCCCTTTCCTAATGCTCTGTGCCGAGACAGAAACGCGCAAGCTACGCGCTCTCAATTGACGCCGTAAAGCGCATTTCACAACTATTGCCCAATTCGGTATGGCACGTAGCTGCTTACACACAGGAAGAAATCATGTGACCTACAAGAATTGTGATTGGTTGGACGGTTTGTGCAATATTGATCGGTACCCACAACGGATGCAATTGTATTAAAAATTACAACACGTAAATTAGACAGGTGATATTGGTACCAGGTTCCAACAAGAATAGTAACCATTTTTTCGTGAGGAAAACTGCATAAATGATAATTTTCAAAAACCACGGTGGTATTTGTAATCACATGCATGGTCTCGACATTTTAAAATGAATTTGATTATGCTAATTTATCAAATTATAGTGGTTCCAACAACATATGTACACTCACTCGGGCCTTATAAGACCACGTTTACACGTATGTGTGGGTGTGTATGTGGGTGGGTGTGGGTGTGTGTAGGTGTGTATGTGGGTGGGTGTGGTCAACGTCAACGTCAACGTCAACGTCAACGTCAACGTTAGGGTAAACGTCAACGTCAACGTCAAGATCAGGGTCAAGGTCAAGATCAAGGTCAAGGTCAATATGTGTGTGTGTATGTATGTGTGTGGGTGGGTGTGGGTATATATGTGGGTGTGGGTGGCTTAGTTTTAAGTGTGGCCAAAAAAAATATCAAGAGGGGCATATTTTTGACAAGTTTATGGACAACAATCTCACAAAAGTGCCTTTTATGAGTGTGGGCAAATCAATCTGAGGGGGGTCATTCTTTCTCGGAAAATTCCCGAGGGCATTTTTACAAAAATCTTGGATTAGACAGAGTTCCACACTTGAGCAAAAAGCTCATATGGGCATGTTGAGCTTGTTTTAAGTATAGGCAAATCTGCCTGAGGGGGGTTCATACTTTCTCGGGTTTATAATAGGTCAAATAACACTACTCACCCAATTATACATACGTAATTCACTTTTCATATCAACAAGTAACATGCCAACAGCACAATTAAAATTAACAATTAGCATGTACCTACTAAAGTCTCTTACGGTTCTTGTCATTTTTTCTAACAATTGTATTTTTCAGGTATTTTGTACCATTTAAGATTTTTGGAACGTACTTCAGGATTTTTTGAGCCTAATTTTATTATTTTTAGAATCTATTTCAGAATTTTTAGAACCTATTTCAGAATTTTTAGAACCTATTTTAGGATTTTCAGAGCCTATTTTAGGAACTTAAAAGCACACTTTTTAGAACCTAAAAATCCAAGGTCTAGTGATGTATAAATAAAACACAGCAAGTGTTTATGTGTATTTATTAATTTGTTATAAAAGTATATTAGCGTATCACACAAGTAGGCACCTTAATTTTTCAGTGTAATATATTTTTCAATATTCGTTTTATTGTTCCCAAAATTCGCATTTATTTTTTTAGCACATTTTTCTGCCAAATAAACCTAAAATTATACCTTCATAATGCTTCTTAAACTAGTATTTTCAATTGTAGGTCACATGACGTACACCTGTAGGTGACAGTTTGAATCGATTGAGCTGATTTTTGAAGAAGTCTTTTCCCATTTCTCATGGGACAAATAACAATGTTAATACTCTCGTGTGGTGGTAGGTGCTTAGTCTGTCTCCTGTCTGAACCCTGCCACTCTACTTTCTGATACATAGTATTCCTATAGCAGGTGAAAAACTGTGTTGAAATTTACGAAAGAAGCTGCAATTTGTATTTTATGCCAGATTTGCATTATTTTGAGATTTCAAATGGGTGCAAGATGTCAGAACATGTCACTGCACATTGATAAACACTTTCCTGCAACAATTAAGATATTCGGTGTTATCAAGTTTACGGAAAATATTGTTCCTATGGATAAGCCATACATTACTAAATTTTGAATCCTTGATGCTTGGCTAGGGTCAATAATTTGCACAAACATAATGCACAAACACTTTCTGGGTGAAGTCAGCTTCATTGCTGAGCACATTAAATGGTCGACTTTCATGTGTTTGATGAAGGCTGTATAGTTTTAGTTCACTGAACTTCCTGGGTTCAAATCCCAGCCTGGGCATGGGTATTCTTTCTAAGTGTCCGTTAATCAGTTTCATGAAATATTGCAGTGTATATATACACTATGTAAAGAAAAAATAATGACACTTGCTTGGATATGGTTTTCACAAGATTCATTAACCAAAATGATTTTTTACATGAATTCCTGATAAAATTACAATGCATATTTTCAATGATCAGTCCAACCTTAACTACATATGCCACAGTTTCAGCTAATTGACATGACTATAATGAATTTATATGCATATATAACTAGCTGTGTGTGTGTTTCTATAAAAAAGCCTTTGTAGAGAGTAATACATAAAAGTCAAAGAAACAAAAAGAGTAGCACAAAATAAAAAAAATAGAATATCGTAAGGGTAAGACATATTGTGTAGGAACATCAAGAGTACAACACAACAAACTACTATTTGGTATGACCACCATGGGCCTTCTGCAGTGCAGCCAATCGTCGAGGCATGCTGGTTACAAGGTTGTGGCAAAGTGTAACCTTGATTTCATGGATCCAAACCCGGATTTTCTGTTCCATGAGTTCCCTCCTATTCGAGAATGTCCTGTTATGCAGTCTTCTGCTCATAATGGCCCACAGATTTTCAATGGGATTCATGTCATGCGAGTTTGGAGGCCACCAGTGTCTCGAAATACTCATGTCCTTGAACCACATATTGACGATTTTCGCTCGGTGACATGAAGCATCATCGTCCTGGAAAACAAAGTAGTCCATATATTCTCTAGAAAAGTAGTATCTAGCTGTTGTAAGAACTTTACATTACAGAATTTGAAGATATTTTCTTGCATCAACTGACCCTTCACATATCTCCATTCTTCTGACGCCTTGAGCAGTAAAGCAAGCCCACACCATCACTCCACCACTGAATTTTTGCATCTCTGAAACACAATCCTTTTCAAGATCCTCGCCCTTTCGCATCCACAACTTCACACCACCATCATTTCCCACTATTCTAAATATCTTTTCGTCAGAGAACATGATGTGCTTCCACTCGTCTTCAGTCCAACTTGCATATCGCCTCACAAACTCACGTCTTGCTGCCTGTGTGCTTGTGTGAGCTTCGGCTTCTTATGCGGTTTCTTCTTCCCAATACCCACTTCGTGCAGCTGAGACAATACAGTTGTATGGCTGGCTTCAATTCCAAGGTCATTTCTAATTACAGAAGCTAGTAGGTGGGAACTCATGCCTCGATTCTGCAGTGCTGTTGTTTTCATTTTCCGATCTACTCTGGGTGATGTTTTCCTTTTCTACCACACTGTTGCTGAAGTGTCAATTTGTTATGCTGGTTTTGCTTCTGAATTACTCTTCCTGCTGTTGAATGGTGGATTTTGAGTATTCCACGGATCTCCTCGAGAGATTTACCACCTTCGCTGTGCAAAGTAAGAATTTTGCCTTGCTTACGTGGCGACAAGTCACATTTCTTGCCAATTTTACTTGTTTAGAGTCCACACACACAGCAACAATATAACACAAAACAACGCTACACAACAACAATACTGCCACTTGACACTGTACAAACAATGAGAAAGCACAGAACAGTCACTAACTTCTGTTTACTGTGCCCTACACATCACAACTGCAATGCAGGATTCTTACGACGATAACTGACAAGATACTTTCAGCGCCATCTGGCGGGGATATTGCTGATACACAAACATTTGGCTCCTTTTATTGCTTTTCTAGTGTTCCGAAACTTTGGTTTTCTGTGTAAGTTACTGTGAGAATTGAGGTGTCGCTATTTTTTCTTTACAGAGTGTATGCTGATTTTTGTTATTAGAATCACTTTTCTGCCACTTTCGGCTAATTTTGATCATGAAGATAAGTGATGATGTGATGAAATTGATGAAGGCACACTCAAAGAACAGGCATGCCCAGGCCAGGATCCGAACCTGGGACCCCTGGCATTATAGCATGCTGTTCTAACCTCTCTGCCATGGAGGTTGGCTCAGTGGGTATATATTAGACTGAAATGCCACTGATAATGATGTAACATTATTGCCCATTTAAGTAGGATATGGGTATTTTATGCAATAACATTTTTTCATTTGTATGTAGCTAGTTTAAATGGCAAATGTTGCCAAATTGCAATCGTAGGAGCCATATATATGAACTTCATGTCATATATCTTTACATATTTTGAGATATATTACATATTTTTTTATTTAGTCATTATTTACACAAAACCACCCAAAAGCCAACCTTCCTTCCATGTAGTCCACCCCAGGAACTGCAGATTTGCAGACCAATGAGGCTCTGGCACTTTGATACAGTACAATCCTCTGTGGAGTCATGTTGTCCTGTGTTTATCCTTATTTTTGCTGAATGCCCCTTAACAGCCTCAACTTTTAACTAGGCTATGGAGATTTTATTGTTGGAGACAGTATAGTTTTAGTTCCTGACAAGAACTTCATGACTTTATTATTTTTAGAATTTGAATGAGAAAGTTTTTAACAGATGTATTTTATTTTCTTGCTAGTGCCATGTTGTCAGTTTTGTTTCAGTTAAGTCGCTTATTCACATATTGTGTGACAGGCAAAAATAGGGAATGTGCTGTTGTGCCCTTAATATTTACAAAAATCAATCAGTCATTTTACATAATGCTTATGATGTATGTGTTTTTTTTACCATTTCTTTAGTTTACACTGAGTAATGCAGATATATTTGTGGGACAAATGTTCAAAATACAATTTCTCTAAAAGTTTTATCTGATTGTGGCAGGTACATCATTCTACTCATGATAATCACATGATAATCAATGTTCCATGTGGGAATACTGAGCAAACAAACTGAGCACCTCGGAACATACCCCTGGTGGAATTTCTGAGATTTACACTTTAACCTAAAAAAGAAGTTCAGAAATTAAGGAAAATACCCAAGTGATTTTTTCCTACATTTTATATGTAGGTTTTGCCTACTTAAAAACTCGGTCCATAGTTATTAGTCATATTGATATTGTAAAGTATCTGTTCATATTTAATTACCAGTAATTAAATGCTCAATCACACTATGTTATGTTAACATTACGTTCTCTCAAGTGACAAATGCACACTGAGAGAATACAAAGATATAATTGAAATATCTGTGCAAAAAACTAATTATATAAATTGTAATCATTAATTTTTAATGTTCTAGAGTAATTTTAAGGATATCGTTTTCCTCCCGGAGGAAGTGGCAATACTTTGGGAAATGATAGTATAGGTGATTCTAAGCAAAAAAGTTCCACATGGGTCTGATTTTGAACGATAACTGAGATATGAACAGAAATAAAAATGATGCAACCAACATCAATGCACTCACGTATAGGGGGTGTGGAGGTAACACCCCATACTTTCTTGACCCGGTCGTGAGTGGGGGTGATATGGTCAGCAACATGCCCCTGACTGCCTTTACCCCCCCCCCCCCAGGCACTCATGTTATTCGAGGCTGGGTAGGCACCAGAGCCGCTTCCACCATTAGAAAAATACTGGGTTGGCCCAGCCGGGAGTCGAACCTAGGACCCTTAGCATGGTAGGCAGATTCCCTACCACCTGAGCTACAGCAGCCTCTTAGTAAACTATCACGTTCACATACAATTTTGCAAGTTTGCCAACAGGTGGCAGCACAAGTGACCAAGGGTGGATTAAAGGGGGGGCAGATGGGGCGATGCCCCCTCCGATGCCCTTGAGGGGGCGTTGTGGGCGACTTCCACCAAGGACCTATTTTATTTTTTCACATTTTGATAAATAGTATACACAGTTGGAATGAAATATATCACATGTAGTGTTAATTAAGAAACATACAAGAGTGGAAAAAAGGGAGACGGAGGGGCGAGAGACCCTTAATGATCTCATTTTATTTCTTTAATATGTAAATATTGTGTTATTTTATGAAGAACTACCATTATAGGGAGCAGGAAGCTTAACGGCGAGTGTAAGGGGTGACTAAAATAGGGGCGACGAATGATAAGAGGGCGACGAGAGACAGGGGGCAAACAAAGATAAGAGTGAGGAAAGATAGGGCGACGAAAGATAGGAGGCAACAAATGATAAGGGGGTTAACAAAGATAAGAATTAAGAAGGTTGTGTGCGATGAAAGATGGCAGCCGACAAATGATTAGAGGGAGATTACAGATAGGAGGCGAAGAAGGGGCAAATAAAAGTAAGGATGACGAAGGAAGGGGGAGGGGCGATAAAAGATAAGCACAAAATGAACTTAAGATGAAGGTACTAGGGTGGATGAAATGAGTTGTGAGGTGACCACCCCTTCACAGAGGATATAGAAAATATTCCTGCCACCTCTGCCTTCTCACTCATATTTTCATGCACAGTCATTGTGGAAAGGTCCTAGCCAGGGAGAGAGAACAGCTGACATATACCCCAGCACTACGAGGGTCACTATTTATATTTTGAGCCTAACAATGAAAAAACAGGAATTTGGCATTGAAAACTGCTTATTGTTTTTCGAAGTATTCTCCTTTATGGTCAATACACTTTTGCATTCGTTCGAACCATTTGTCAAAGCAGTTTTTCCAATCTTCTTGAGACACCTCCATAATATGGTTTTTGAACGCATCAACGGCGTCTTCCCCCGACGAAAATCGTTGTTCACGCAATTTATTCTTGACATTCGAGAACAAGAAGAAGTCATTGGGTGCCAAATCAGGACTGTATGGCGGATGACCCATCAATTCGATTTTCTGACTGTTCATAAAGTCGGTTGTTAGACGAGATGTGTGACAGCTGGCATTGTCTTGATGAAGAATGATCCGACGGCGTTTGTTTGTTTTCCGTATTTGACCGAAGACCTCTGGCAAACAAATTGTTGTGTACCATTCAGAGTTGAACGTTCTACGTTCCTCTAACGGCACAGTTGCCACATGACCAGTTTTCCCGAAAAAACAGGCGACCATTTGTTTCGATGTGCTTCGACCGCGAACAATTTTTGTTGGATTGGGTTCATCTTGAAACACCCATACAGTCGACTGCTGTTTACGTTCCGGCTCATATGCATATATCCATGATTCGTCACCTGTTACAATCTTATATACGTCTTTTGAAGCACCACGATTGTATTTATTGAGCATTTGTTTGCACCAATTGACGCGAGCGTCTTTTTGATCTTTTGTCAAAATGATGTGGGGTCCAACGAGAACAGTTAAATGAACATGTAATATTTTATGTATGCTGGTGGTACTAATGCCTATGGTTGCCTCAATCTCACAGTATGTCACATGACGATCTTGCAGTATTAGGTTTTGCACAGCATCAATGTTTTCTTGAACAACAACTGATTTTGGACGACCTTCGCGAATCTCGTCGGTGAGCGAATGGCGGCCACGATTAAATTCGTTCTACCAGCGTTTCACAGTGGCAAAGGATGGGGCTTCATCGCCAAATGTGGAAGTAAGTTGATCGATGCACTCTTGTCTTGATAATCCACGTCGAAAATCGTAAAAAATCATCGCACGAAAATGTTCACGAGTTAATTCCATTTTATTGTTGTCGCGCAATCTCCAAGGCAACATAAACAACACAAATGAAGCTATTGACAAAACATTTGAAGTACGTCATGGTCAATAATGCCAGACGATTCCGTGCAAATGTCAAATCGCGCCTAACTTCAATCAGTGTTGCCAAGACTCAAAATATCAATAGTGGCCCTCGTACTAGAGGGACAAGGAAAAAAATTAGGCGAACTACAACTATCAATCTTAGTAGCTTGCTGCAATGGCGCATTAAAGGCTTCAGGGGGCTATCATTCTTCTCCTGCGCCTCTCACAAGAGGTCTGTTTTAAAATTTATTGATTTATTGATTACTTTGATTCTTTGATTCACAAAGTTTGAACAAAATATATCAAACATTTTGGCAATTTATGAGATACCCAAGAGCTAAGAATTAGCAACCATGGAAGGTGATACAGCAGTGCTCATCTTGCCTGTTTGGGGCAAGACATACAGGTAATGGACAAAATAATATGAACACCAATGCAATTGTAGAAAACTTGTATTAGTAGGAGGTTGGGCTCCCCCTTGCCTGAATGACAGCTTGTATCCTACGTGGGATAGACAAATAAAGGTCCTGTACAGTGTGAACTGGAATACGTAGCCACTCCTCGCACAAAACAGTCTCAAGTTCCGAAAGTGTCATTGGAGGTGGAAACCGATTACGCACTTTGGCCTCCAAAATACCCAACAAAGGCTCAATGATGTTAAGATCGGGGGACTGGGGACACCAGATAAGATGTTCTACCTCATCACTGTGCTCATCAAACCATGCATCAACGCACCTAGCAGTGTGAATAGGGGCGTTATCATCTTGGAAGATGGGGCATGCATCGGGAAACAAAGTCTGAACCATGGGATGGAGGTGGTCACCCAGGATGGTGCAGTACTTCTCTGCGTTGATTCTCCCACGCAGGACGACAAGTGGGCCAACACCATTCCAAGATATAGGACAGTGTTGTCTTGTGCTTTCGAGTCACTATTCGCTTCAACACACGTCGATCCCTGTTGGATAGCTTTGTTTTTCGCCCACTATTCTCCTTTGCAGACGTTGTCTTTCCATGTTGTCTGTAGGCTGTCAGAACAGTTGACACTGTGCTCCGTGCTACACCAACAAGTGTAGCTGTTTTTGTCACAGATGCTCCAGCCAGGCGGGCTCCTATGATCATGCCTCTTTTGAAGTCTGAAAGGTCGGACATACCTGCATTTGACGGATAGCTGACTGCTCGCATGCAACTCTCACACCAGCTTCTGATAGACTGATATGTTTGCTTTCATCGCCACTAGATGGTTGAAATCTCTGCTGAGTGTTGTTCCTTTTCCACGACGGCGTATATAGGCCTTTGCAAACCAAGGTGTTCATATTATTTTGTCCATTACCTGTAGATTAAACTGCTCCACTGTCCACAGTCACATCTTTTGGAATCGAAAATCAATGTATTTTAATTTTTTAGAAATCTATTACAGTCTTTATTTTATTGAAGTTAAACAACTTAGAATGATTGGTGTGCTACACAGTGGCGTAACCACAGGGGAGGCAGAGGGCATTGCTCCCCTCAACCTTGTACGAAAATCAATTCTAGGAGGGGGGCAAACATTGATGGCCAAGGGCACCTGTAGGAGGCAATTACCCTCCTGGTTTCAAATTTTATGCAAATGAAAATACATTTCATAAAATGTTCTTGCTCGCTTCACTCGCAATACCTACTTTTCTTAGTCTCATCAAGTTCAGAACTGTACCTAGGGGCAGCGGAAGTCAGCACTGGGTGCCGAACAATCTAAATGAAAATAGTTGTAAAAGAGAGAATGGCATGGCACCCCATAGAATTATTTGCACCCTATTAAATCAATGTTGTTTTCAGTTTGCAAGAAATGGATCTAAAAATGTTCTTCCTCGCTTCGCTCGCAATGTATTTTCTTTTCTGTAATGCATTGTAATTTACCAGAGAAATAAGTAAGACTTCTGTTTATTAATTTTCTCTAAAATGCATGAACAATTGTTTGGAAGAAAGTGAGACTGTACTTTTGAGAGAAAATTTGTAATTTAGGTTACACATGTTGCGTGTGCATTTTATATTTCACGTCGCTCCATGTTACATCAGTTGCGCAACCGCAGGGAGGCATTGCCCGCTAATCTTGAAAAAAAAAAAAATCTAGGGGGCCAAGTATTGACAGACAAGGGCACCTTCAGGGGGATACAGAAGGACAATTGTCCCTTTCAATGTCAAATTTTGTGCAACTAAAAATATATTTTGTAAAATTTTCTTGCTCGCTTCACTCGCATTACCTCCTTTTCTTACTGTTACCAAGTTCCGGGTCATAGTTAGAGAGTTACTGGTCGAAAATGTCGGCATTTCCGCAAGCGCCGCCTTCAACAATTCTCCCGATCTCTCGGTCTCGCAAGGAATTGGACGCATGGTATATGTTATATGTAAAAGAAAAGAATTATATTTGAAGTACATTTATCATGCATTTTATGTCTTTTTAAAAAAACATTGCACATAGCTGGGTCTCCAACATTTTAGTTTACGACAGTGATTTTATGACATATGTTAGGACTGTAGTTTGTGACGGAAGTGTGCTGGGTGCCGAAAGTTTGGGGGAGCGGGCACCGCAATGGCTGCCCTCCCCCTCCGAGCGAACATCCTTTAATCCGCCACTGCAAGTGACACAGTAACTCATCGAAGCATCACACCTGCAGTGTTGTGAGAGTGTGTACGTGGAATACGTGCACATATGTGAGCTGCTGTTATCTGGGTTGTGTCCGAAGCATTTCACAGACAGTTACCTTCAAATGACACCGACATACACAAATGAGGAGTATGTGAACATGGTGTTTGTGTACGGGTTTTGTAATGGAAATGCTCATGCGGCTGTAGAAGAATACAGGATGCATTTTCCATTATGTAGGACACTAAATAAGGCCGTGTTTACTAATACGTTTCATGCATTGAGAGAGCGTGGAACAGTTCTCAGTGCTAAAGTGACTTTTGAACGTGAAACCAGACAATCTGTGGAAGAACAGGAGAAAATAATTTCCCTGGTGCAACGAAGTCCAACACAAGCACCAGACAAATGTCAACACGTCTGGGTATTCGACGTACCCGTGTGTGGCAGACATTACATGGGAAAAATTTGTATCCATTTCACCACCAACCAGTGCAGCACTTATATCGGGCGAATTACGATACCTGCCTTGACTTTTGTCATGGGTTACTACAGAATGCAGTACAAGTGCCATACATTTTATTCACTGATGAGGTAACTTTCAATCGTACCGGCGTTAATACGAGTAATAGACATAATAGACACACTTGGGCTCTGGAAAACTCACACACAACCCTTGTCACAGGGTACCAAGACATATTTTTCATAAACGTGTGGTGTAGCATGGTTGGCGATATTCTTCTTGGCCCACTTATTCTTCATGAACGCATGAATGCAAAGCGGTACCTTCATCTGTTACAAAATTATTTGATGGACCAGTTAGACGATGCTCCTTTGCACACAAGGCGGAACCTCATCTTGCAGCATGACGGAGTACCGGCTCATGCCAGTCGGTTCATCATTGACCATCTGAATTCCACCTACCCTAATCGATGGATTGGTCGTGTTCATGGTGGTGGTCTGGTTCCTTGGCCACCTGGTTCTCCTGACCTCACCCATCTTGATTTCTGTTTATGGGGGTGGATGAAACAGGTGGTGTCCCAGGAAAGGGTAAATACAAGGGATGACCTTCAAGTTCACATTATTAATGCTGCTGAGTTAATCTGTGAATGTCATCGGGAGCTTCGTTGTGCAACACAAGATGTTCTCCAATGTGCTCAGAAGTGAATTGATGTTGGTGGCAGCATTTTTGAGAATCTGCTGTGACCTGCTTTCATTTCTGTGGCCTTTTCATTTCCTTACAATCGTTCATGTGAGTCATGACCAGCATGTGTTAACATTTTGTTTCAGTATTAATTTCTTGCTTAATTACTTAATTATCATGTACTAATTACTGCTACACCACAAATTAATGTAATAAAAATTAGTATCAGCATGTTGTTTCTATTATTTACTTACACAATTACCATTACATTTCCATGTTTTACATGTTACTGTTTTTGTTTACATTTTACTACTTCATTTTTATTTCTGTTCATATTTCAGTTATCATTCAAAATCGGACCCATGTTCATATGAACTTCTTACTTAGAATCACCCATACTACCATTTCCCAAAGTATTGCCACATCCTTCGGGGACACCCAGTATGTACACTTCTCCAAATGTTTCTTGACCACCATGAATGATTTCTAAGTCCAGAAATCGTTAATTTGGCAACAAAGCTCTGGAAAACCTGCAGAGAGTAGTCAACTCTATTGCATATCCCTCTAGGCAAGACATCCCGTGGTGAATGATTTTAGTCTTCATTATAACAAGAAGTCAGAAACTATATTCGCCCAACATATTAATAGAGAACAAAACGGAAAACTCAAGTATGAGGAATAATTTAAGAGAATACTTGTGATTCGGCATCTTAAAATTGGGAGGTTGGAAACACTGCACTCACTCGTGGCCCACCTGGATGAAATCGCTGTCAAGTTTGAAAACAAAAGGGCATAATTTTGAATAGTTTATGAAAATTGTATAACAACACCTTCGCAAATACTGTGCAATGAGTGAAATGTAACAATTCTCGCAATTTGTAGTGAAAATGTGTTCGTCGGAGAGAAAAGTGGTAGTTTGCACAGTCATCAACACGTTTCAAGGCATTTGCTACAAAGGCGAAGTTGTAGAGTATTCGTAAAGTACTTGTGTCTCAGATATCTTTTTCCTAGAAAGTAAGGGTCGCGGGATCATCCAGAACCCTAAATATTTTCCAATTTTTTTTTGTAAGTCTGATATTCATATACATTGAATATGGAGTTTAGTAATTTATTCATAATTGGGAATAGAGAGACGCGGTAGTATATAAATACGGAGAAACTAGTACTCACTTTTATCCGCGAAGCTGTTTTTTCTTCTTTTTCGATTAATTTCAGTGGCCACTGTCACCATCCTCGTTGGAACTTGCTGCACTGTTGCTTGGCGTGCGTCTTCTGTCCGTAGTTCTCTGGCTGCCGTTAGGTGCGCTGTGCGTCTTCGTGTGTCGTCTGCTATTTCCGGGTGATAACTGCTGTAGTAGGGGAATCTAAGCATGGTGCGCTTGCCCGCTATCGATGTTTAGTTCGTGCGGGAAGTGCGTTATGGCGTGCGTTTCCTTGATTTAGGTGTCTATGAGCGTGTGGGCAGTATGTTTGACTCGAACCTTTTGAATTTTATGGCTATTGTATTTGATATGTTTAGCAAGACCAGTAGTGGGTTGGGCTTTTTCGCATCTGCTAGGTGTTGTTGGATTCTTTCATTGACAGATCTGATGGACCTGCCGATGTAATGAGCCTTGCATTCCCACTCTGCATCGTATACACCTGGGTTGTCAAGGGGGGAGAGGAAGTACCGTTTGTAAATTCAAAAGGTTCGAGTCAAACACACTGCCCACACGCTCATAGACACCAAAATCAAGGAAACGCACGCCATAATGCACTTCCCGCACAAACTAAACATCGATAGCGGGCAAGCGCACCACGCTTGGATTCCCCTACTACAGCAGTTATCGCCCGGAAATAGCAGACGACACACGAAGACGCACAGCACACCTAACGGCAGCCAGAGAACTACGGACAGAAGACGCACGCCAAGCAACAGTGCAGCAAGTTCCAACGAGGATGGTGGCAGTGGCCACTGAAATTAATTGAAAAAGAAGAAAAAACAGCTTTGCGGATAAAAGTGAGTACTAGTTTCTCCGTATTTATTAGTAATTTAGTTGAATAATTTAGTTTCAGAATGTTCGCAAAATGTAATTCGGTTTGGAATTTGACGAATGTTTCCAGCAGCTCAATGTATATATATATATATTTTTTTTTTGCAATAAGGTATACAATTCAGAGAAGAGATTTATTTCAAAGCACTAAATTCCCACTCAATCTAGGCATGATACATGTGAAAAGCCTGAAATTAAGAGGAAACTTATTTACACAACATATCATTGATTAGTATTACCATTCATTCTAAGTAATTACTTTATTTTATTATTTGAAAAACATTAGAAACATTCATCAATGTGGATCTAAAAATACCTAGATTGTTGTCGTATTCCAACAGAAAGTATTTGGCAAAACAATGAATGTGCTGACTAGGGCTCGGAAGTTGGTGAAGAACACAACTATTATTTTCAAGTGAAGTATTTAACAATGCATTAAATAATTAATTGTGGTAAATTTATTTTTCCTGCAACAAACTTAAAATGCTTTGTGTGAAGCCTACTTTAAGATTCCCTTGCTAGCTAGCCTCTGTTATTTGTTTAATCTGTGCTTTAAAATAAAATTAGGCACAATATTAAAAAAACATAATGTTACGTTCGCCAAAGACAAATTTATTTTCATTTGTTGGCCGTCTACTGTATCGTTGAAGATCCATTCTCAAAGGAGGTGAATGATGTATACAAAAAAGTTGCAGTGTATGTTATGTAACCTTGAAGTTAATATAAAGAAAACTAAATTAGCACTTGTCTTCCTCCGTGGCTGTGCGGTCTAAGATGTTGTGCTTTGGGCTCCAACTGCGGGACGGGATAGAACCGAGTCTGCCTGGATTCAGTCTCTGGGTTCAGTCTCTGGGTTCTTAGCCTGTGTATAGGGCAGGATGGCAACCCACTACTGTGAGGAAATTGGGGAACTACCAGCGAGTAACGTAGCCTGGTCTTGGAAATCTTTTAAAACGGCTGGAGGTTCGACGTTTTAACCCCACATCACCCCATTGAAGAACTCTCTAGGTAGGATTGTGGGAGGGAGACTGGCAGCCGGAGATAGGCCCAGGATCTTTTGAGGACTGTGGAGCCATGAGTTATTATTATTATTATTATTAATTAGCACTTAACTGCTGTTATCCCTTTGCTTCAGTAGTTAGTAGTTTAAACCTCCAAGCAGCAGGTTTTATCGAATTATTCAACGAATCTCTTTAATTCTTTTTAAAAAAATCAAGCTTTCATTTTCAGTGCAAAAAATATTTTAGGCCATTTTTTAAATCAATTTTAAATCAATTCTACAGTCATCAACTTCCGAGCCCTAGCAATGACTAACCTAGCTTTTCTATCTGGTTTCTTCATCTGTCACGTGGTATCAGATTGCCTGCTTCAATTTAGATAGCTGTCTGGAATTAAAGGTTTCACAGTCTTGGAAGAAATATTTTGTCAAATGCTTCTCGCCTTCTGAAAAATTATCTTCTGTGGTTGGGGATCGATCTTACGACTCTGTGACACACGTCAAGCACAATATCCACTACACTAAATGTGCTACTTTCTTGTTGTGCCACTAGCACTAAACATGTAGTTTAAGAATTTAACGTTTCGTATCCGTATTTCTCAAATCACACAAAATGAAATTGTAAATACCCAGGTGGGATAGTAAGGTGTCTTCTCCCTCTCTCTCTCTCTCACACAATTACTATATGGACATAATTTCACTTTGGCTACTTGTGAAATAGAAAAGGCTTGTGCTTGGTCATTCTTCTTTCTCCAACATTTCTCACTTCCAACTTCTGAACACACAAATGCATTATTTGCACATGTATGAATGTCCCAGCATGTTTCACATAACTAATAGTGAATATGAATATGAGATTTTGTTAAACTACAGGACGTAAATAGTGGACTGTCAATTTTTAAACTGCATGTTTAGTACTAGTGGCACCTGTGGTGCAGCTGTATTGTGTTCAACGTGTGTGATGGGTAATAAGGCTTTTCACATGTTGCAGACATTACATATGTAGCATGCCTAGATTGAGTGGAAAGTTAGTGCTTTGAAATAAATCTCTTCTCTGAATTGTATACCTTACTGCAAAAAAGAAAAAAAGAAATTCATTGAGCTGCTGGAAACATTCGTCAAATTCCAAACCAAATTACATTTTGTGAACATTCTGAAACTAAATTATTCAACTAAATTACTAAACTCCATAATCAATGCATCTGAATGCCATACTTACAAAAAAAAGTTATAAGAAAGTATGGAGGTTCATGGATTTGAACCTGCGACCCTTAATTTATTGGAAAGAAAGATATCTGAGACACGAGTACTTTACCAATGCTCTACAACTTCGCTTGTAGCAAATGCCTTGAAACGTGTTGATGATTGTGCAAACTACCACTTTTCTTTCCGACAAACACATTTTCACCGGAAATTGCGAGAATTGTTACTTTTCGCTCATTGCACAGTATTTGCAAAAGTGTTGTTATTTTTTATTTGCATAAACTATTCGTAATTATGCCCTTTTGTGTTCAAATTTGACAGCGATTTCATCCAGGTGGGCCACAAGTGAGTGCAGTGTGTCCAACCTCACAACAGTTTCTCTGATCACAATTTCAACATGCTGAATCGCAAGTATTCTCTTAAATTATTCCTCATACTTGAGTTTTTCCGTTTTGTTCTCTATTAATATGTTGGGCGAATATAGTTTCTGACTTCTTGTTATAATGAAGACTAAAATCATTCACCACGGGATTTCTCGCCTAGTAGAGGGATCTGCAGTAGAATTGACTACTCTCTGCAGGTTTTTCAGAGATATGTTGCCAAATTAACGATTTCTGGACTTAGAAATCTTTCAGGGAGGTCAAGTAACATTTGGAGAAGTGTACATTATGGTTCTGGTAGACGTAACCCTCATTTTTCAAATCTTGCAGTGCAGGATCTGAATTGTACAGATTTCTTACAGCAAATTATAAGCATGTAATAATAAATAGAACAAGACAACATACCACCACACTGAAGCTCGTCATATGACATTTTAAGTTAACTCTTGAATATTCTGTCCATCTTCTGCAAAACACTCACATATCCTACCAAGTACACTCAAGCAAGTCTTAAAACATAATTCGCTGGTGATGTCAGCAATTGTTTTCCTTATTCTTTCTTTCAATTCATCACCATTGCAGGTTTTTGCTCTTGTACACAAGATGTTTAAGGATACCCCACAAAAATAAATCAAATGGAGTTTATCTGGATATTAAGCTTGCCACTCCACAGTCATTTTACTTCAGGATTTTTGGAACACAAAGGTTACTATAGGTCTGGGGAGAAAGTATTCGAGTAGACCGCTGAGGCAGTGACAACCCTCATAATGAGTTCTACGACCTTCAAAAGCAGTGTTTGCAACCATGCTAACTTCTTGCTATTCCCAATATATGTTACCATAATGCCTGATAACCAACAGCATTTCGTAGCAAAGCTGTATATACACTACGTTATTTTAATTGACAAAAAAGTATATCGCCCTTACAGCCGTGTTTGCTTCGTACACAATGCTGTGAGCTCCTCTTCCCCCAATACCTTCTCTCTCCTTTTCATAATGGAAGTTATTAAGGCTAATCGGAACTGGACCTACAGTTTAAAGTGGGATCCGAACCACTATGTGCCACCACCGGATATTGAACCTGGGACCCCTTGATTAAAATTTATGAAAGAGAGGAAATAACATATTCTTAGGAATATGTCTGACCCAGTGCATTGGAGATATATATGTGACTCAACCTTCCTGCTAAGGATTAGTACTGGAGATACGTCACTGCGACTCCAAATAGACCTCTTCACAGAGGATATATTTAAAAAAAATTGAGAACAGCATTTTTGGAGTTAAGTCGTTCTTATACGACAAAATACCCTTAGTTGCAAATATTTCATGTGGCACTTTTGCAGTGTCTAATTATCCTAATTATGTGAAATTCGAAACATCCATTTATGCTCCAACATTGTGTGGCAGGCACACCAACAGTTTTGATTTAAAACAACCAATCACCACCTACAGTTTTTCCACACAAAATTGGTGTAAATTAGATGAAAGTTTTGAATTTTGCATACTTAAGATAATTATATACAGCAAAAGTGTTGCATGGAATTTATGCAGATCTTGCAAAACTCTACAATGCTAGAAAAGTATTGCCTGGTATCAGTGAATGAAATGTGATACGTTCCATGATCGATACGTACATTACTTCCCAACTCTGATTCAGCTTTGCATCTTTGATTATGAATCAAATGCACATGCATTTATCACTGATAATTTTATTTCAGATGTTTAGTTCAAGATGATCTCATAAAGGCTCTAGAAAGTGGAAAGATAACAGCTGCTGGCCTGGATATGATGACTCCAGAACCTCTTCCATCAAATCATCCTTTGCTGAAGATGAAAAATTGTGGTAAGTAAAGTCTTAGTGAGAGTCTCTTTTATTAAATTTTGAATGCATGCAAGGGTCAATCTTTCTTAGCACTTTACTCTATTGTTGGTTATGTAGTTAGTTAGTTGGTTGGTTGGTGTTGCGTAAATAGTACATGTTAGATTAAGGGTGGCAACAGACCTGGAAACCCTGGAAAACCGGGAAAAGTCAGGGAATTTGTGGTGTCAAAAAAAGTCAGGGAAATGTCAGGGAATTTCCTCTTCATTGACTTTTTTATTTTTATTTATTTTGACACCTCAATTTCGAACACTCTTTGGAGGAAAATTGTTATAACTCTGGCACTAAGTGAGCAATCTACTTCGGATAAATTTTATTTTTCAGCTAAAACATTAGCGAATGCAACCATGTACAATTCAGAACGCCGAACCGAGGAAAGGGGGTTTGGGGGGCGCGACCTCCGAATTTCAATGGGAAAAAAACAAAACGCTGGAGTTTGCCCCTTCTTCTCCCACTATTTTGGGGAGAAGCCGCGAACTTTAGTATTCTTTACAAAGAATGGATATTTCTTAAGAGAATGAAACATGTTTCATGTTCTTGGGTGCCATACAAGTTAAATAATTAACCAAAATGTGATTTTTTTTAACGAGAAATAGGTAATTTGCATTTTTGGAGGAAAATTGTTATAACTCGGGCACTATAGGAGCAATCTATTTCGGATAAGTTTTGTTTTGCAGCTAGAACATCAAAGCATGCAACCCTGTACAATTCAGAACGCCGAACCGAGGAAGGGGGGTTGGGGGGCGCGACCACCGAATTTCAATGAAAAAAAAACATAAAAATCTGTAGTTTGCCTCCTCTTCTTCCACTATTTTGGGGAGAAAGCGCAATTCTTAGTATTCTCTTCAAAGAATGGACATTTCAAAAGAGATCGAAACATGTTTCATATTCCTGGGTGCCATACAAGTTGAATAAAATGTGAAACTCTGTTCGGAAATGTGGCATGGATATGTTGCAGAGAGGGGGAAGAGGGGGGGATGTTAGTCATCAATATGAATTTCCCAGGCTTGCTCCAGACCTGTGTCAGAGTTCCCACCCAAACATAAAAGTATGAAGGTCCAAAAAGCACATTCATTTCGTAATCAGCACCATGATACCATATAGTATCTTCGGGCGAGTACGACCTTACTCTGATGATAGATACCATATGGTATCATGGGGGAGTAAAGGTTAAGCCTCTAAATATTACGTGGAAAATGCACGGAATTATCATTTTTTCTTGTCCGTATGGGAGTAGTAAGGGGACTTGTCAACAGATGGAGGGGATAAGAGAGGGTGGCGACGTCCGATAGTTGTCTGACGTCGTAGTAAGGCATATTGTTGGGCAAACTGAAGGAACATGGAGACAAATAGGTTCCATTGATGCATACGATTTTTTTGTCGAATATCGTTATCCGACAAAGTATCTCACTACAACATGGGACAGAAATTGCATGGACTGCTACATCCAACAAAAATCACATGCATAAACAAGAAGAGCTTTAGACTGCAAATATGCTGCTGAAATTTCATTACTCTTCTGGCTCACTTCACCTTATTTAATGTAGCAGTGCTTACGAAGGTTTTCTTTCATCATCCTGACGCATTACTGGTTTCGCACAAGTTAACATACCTTTACAATGACATTGCACTATTCTTAAATATCAAGAAGAATCCAACCAAATGGGATATACAGTATATTGAATACTATCACGAAAAAGTGTGATACGCACCCAGTTATTGTATCATTTTAAGTATTTGATATGTTTAAAATGTTAATTGTCAATTATGACGTAATTTGTTTTGTTCAATTGGGTAGTCTTTTATGGTTATGGACTAACCTTAGAACATTCGATTGTGAGTTGTTAGGAGAGATATATTATGGATGTTTCTGGAATAATGGAAGTGATTTTGGAAATGTGAATGTGATAATTTGTGTAGTGAAGAACATTTATGAATTTAATACAATTTTGTTTCTAATAAGGAGTTTAATTGCGAGTGCAAGTTGGTAATGTTTACGTAAGCATATCCTTATCTGATTTCCCACAACCTGAGGGCTTCATAGTAGGCTTATAAGTCTCAGGCTCGCCGTCGAGGAATAAAAGTAAGTAGATCCATTGAGACTAAACCGGGGAACGTAGCAGGTGTAAACTTTTTGGCGCCGCAACGCGGGACTCGATAAATGTGTTTGAGTAGGGTATGCAGAAGCGTAATTTAAGAAGTGTTCGTCGTAAGTTAAAAATGGATACTTTAAGTTGCTGTTCCGATAAAGGGAAGGCTGATGATGAAGAGGTCGAGTGCAACGATTGTAAAAGAAGCTTCCACTTAAGTTGTGCTGGTTATCCTTTGCTGAATCGCAGTATAAGGAGGAAGAATTGAAATGTCTTATTTGTAAAGAGAAGGGTAACAAAGGAAGTCCTTGTTTGGAACAGTTGTTTCAAACCCTGATGGAGAAAATGGAAATGGGAAGAAAAGAAGATAAAGAGGAACAGGAAAGGATAAGAAAAGAAGATAAAGAGGAACAGGAAAGGATAAGAAAAGAAGATAAAGAGGAACAAGAAAGAATCAGAAGAGAAGATAAAGAGGAACAGGAAAGGATAAGAAATGAACAAGAAAGAATCAGAAGAGAAGATAAAGAGGAACAGGAAAAGATAAGAAATGAACAAGAAAGAAAAAGGAATGAAGAAAGAGGAGAATTGATGAAGCTGCTCAGCCAAGATAAGGAAGAATTATTATTTAGAATAGAAGAGGGGCGAAAGGAATGTAGAGAAATTAAGGAGACTCTGAGGAAGGAAATTGCGTGTGAGAGGCAGCAAGTAGCTGAATTAATACTAAAGCTGGAAGAAAAACAAAAGGAGGATTATGAAAAGTGGAACTTAGACTTGACACAGGAGAAAACATCTAGAGAAGCTAAAGAAAAGGAAATGGAAAATGAAATTGAGAGATTGAGGGGACGAATAGAGAGTGTTGAAATAATTGCAAGGCCAGAACCAACACAGGGTTCCTCAGAATTACTTGATAATTTAGAGCTAAATCAGAGAAGGCAAGAAAAGAAACTTGAAGAAGTTACGGAGAAAGTCGCATCTGTAGATAGGCAGGTCGATCAACTACAGATGTTAATGGCAGGCTGTCGGGTTCTAGAACCTTCTCAAAATGGTGAAGCTGTATTTCAACCGGGAATGAACGGTTCAACAACGAGAGGTGATTCCAAGGGGAAGATGAGGAAAAGAAATCGTTACTCGTCAAGTTCTTGCTCTGCTTCCTCTAGTTCTGAGGAAACTGAAACTAGGAAAATTACAAAGCCCAGGAAGAGACATAATAATGGAAAGTCTGAGAGATGGGGACAGGATGAGATATCTCGTGACAATGCCTATAAGAATAGTTCCTACAAATCTTTTCGCATGTCTGATGTTAACGCTCTTTCAAAGTTTACTGGAGAGATTAATACTGTCTCTGCTGAGAGGTATTTAAAAGAGCTAATAACATACCTGGACCTAATGAATGTCCCTATGATTTTTAGATTGAAGTTATTGCCCTCTCTTATGGTAGGAAAGGCTAAGGCGTGGTTTGTTGCAAATGAGCAGAAGTGGAAGACTTTTGAACATTTTTGTGCTGCCTTTAGAAAACAATATGCCTCTGCTGATGCCAAGCAAAGGGAAATGCAGACGCTGAGAAACAAACGGTATTCGAGGAGCTGTGGCCTCTCACTTGAAGAATATTGCTGGGACACATATGGCTCGTATTGTAATCTTGTGGATAGCGTTGACCAAAGCGAAGTGCTGAACTTGGTTATTAGTCAACTTCCGCTGCGAGTGCGTCAGTTGGTACTTACTCGCGATCCACGCAACATGGATCAACTTACCAGCTTCTTGGGAAGATATGAAGCCTCGGAGCAACTTGAGGGATGGAGGACAGAAAACCCGAGATTCGAGGACAGAAGAACCAACCAAGCTAGAGTTAGGCAATTGACGTTCTCCAGAAATCAACCCAATTCAGCGAAAGTGTCTGCTGGTAACGGAAGATCTGATAATGAGAACTTTAGTGGTAGCGCTCGACAAAGTAACAATCCTTCAGGAGAAGAAAATAGAAGCGGGTTCTACAGAAGAAGGAACTGTGAGGGATCACAGCGATCTTCTGGAGAAGAAAGAAGAACGCCATTCCGAAGAAGAAGTTCGTATGGTAATAATAATTTCTCCCCACATCGCTATAACCGGTATATAGGTAACTACAATTGGAGGAGGAAAGAAAGTGCTACACAGACGGAAGATTTCGATAGTGGAGAAACTAGTGTTAAACAATTAGATGTTACCACTTGGAATACGTCTGCCCCGTCCTACACTCCAAGAAACTGAGAAGCAGTTGTTGAGTTGAGTGGATGGCCCTAGAGTTTTGAAAAAGAAAATTTACTCCATTTTCATTTTGTTAATTTTCTTTTTGTTTGTGGGAGGATGCCATGATACGCACCCAGTTATTGTATCATTTTAAGTGTTTGATATGTTTAAAATGTTAATTGTCAATTATGACGTAATTTGTTTTGTTCAATTGGGTAGTCTTTTATGGTTATGGACTAACCTTAGAACATTCGATTGTGAGTTGTTAGGAGAGATATATTATGGATGTTTCTGGAATAATGGAAGTGATTTTGGAAATGTGAATGTGATAATTTGTGTAGTGAAGAACAATTATGAATTTAATACAATTTTGTTTCTAATAAGGAGTTTAATTGCGAGTGCAAGTTGGTGATGTTTACGTAAGCATATCCTTATCTGATTTCCCACAACCTGAGGGCTTCATAGTAGGCTTATAAGTCTCAGGCTCGCCGTCGAGGAATAAAAGTAAGTAGATCCATTGAGACTAAACCGGGGAACGTAGCAAGTGAAACATAAACTGCATTGGTGAACGTTATAAAAATTGGCAAGTGAATGCTCCCTATCTCAAATTTACTGCAACAATAGTATTGCAATGAAATTAACGCCACTCTCTGTCCTGTCTGCTAAACTCATGAGAGATGGTCATTAATCTCTCACTGAGTAATGCTAGTGTCCAATATTATGAAATAAAATACTAATAATAAATACGTCAATATTTTAATATCATATTTACTCGAACCATTCAATCATAAAAGTAAATCGCTTTCTCAAGAATTGACTTTTCTCTGCCAGCTCTGCTAAATTTTCACTTCCCATCTACTGATTTATACGAGGGGTGGCCAGAAAGTAATTTCAATTAGTAAGGACATTGATTTTTCGCAAACGCGAAAACTGTGAAATATGCTAATTGCTGCGAAGTTATGTTTAGGAATAAGCAGTGATGTCTGGGCACATTTTTCGCCCGTTCTAAATATCGAAATAATGCGAATTGTTGGCGTTTCTAGCGATTTTTTTTTAAAAATCTCCTAAAACAACGAAATATTCCATGAAATCCAACATCTTGACTTTTCTAGGCCATGTTTGTGTACATAGAACATGCAAGTCTTCCAACATTTTACTCAAGAGTAAACTATAGAGTTATACGTACATAATATAATTCCGACAGCCACATTAAATCATGTATTTCCCACGATTTTTTCAACTTCTATCAAAACCATTTGCATCACTGAGCAAAGTGACAGGGTCCTAACAGGAGATCGAGTGCGTATCTACCGTCACACGGGAGTTGTATTTGTCGCACGAGATATGTTTTGAATTACCAAGCTAAGTGCGCACATTCGGCATTTGTCAAGCGAGTAATAATGGAGCTCAGTCGTTAGGGCGTCTGACTACTATGCGAGAGAACCAGGGTCGATCCCCTGTAGGGAGAACCGGGATATTTTTCACCTACTCAAACTGATCCGGTGCCCACCCAGCATCATATGAACCTGGTACCTTGAGGAAACTTTGAGGTATAAAGGAGCCAGGAGCGTGGTGCTGATCACATCACCCCCTACCTTTAGCCGTGATCAAGAAAGTGTGGGGTCCTAACTCCACACCCCTACTATACACCTTCATGGAAAAGTGCAGGGGAACACTTTACTTCCTCAAAAATCTGTTCCAACATATCAAACTGTCACGAAAATATGTAGACCATGTGACCTACAATTTAAAATAATAGTTTAAAAGCAGAATGGAGTATTACGTTTTGGTATATTTGCCAGATAAATTTTCTAAAACAAAATCGCGAATTTTGGGAAACGTAACACTAACAAGTCAAAAAAGATAATGCCAATTTTTGGTTCCATAATATATAGGTATCTGACACGTGAGATTGATTAACTTAAATTTTTTGAGTGCGTCGCCACTTATGGTCATTATGCACCCTTCAGTATATACGGAGAAAATTCCATTATCTAAAAGCCTTACTAGTGGGGGAGCATGTAGTATCCCGTGGGATTTTTGTGGTACAATAATGGGAGTTAGTTTTTCTGAAAGGTATTGGCACAAAGAAAACGAATATGGATGTTGCCAGTCCCAAAAATTGTGCAGGGGGGTGGGAGTGGGGATTCAAAATGGCCGACAACCCGTTTCACCGAAACAGCAATATCTTCATCATTTATACGACTACAACAAATTTTCAAAGCTTTAAATACTTCTTGATGCAGTTTATACAATTATGATTATTAGGAATAATGTGAATTGTGTGAAAACTAGCGGTAACGCTACATATTTATTTTAAAAAAGCTTTAACAAGCTCATGTTATGCAAAATTAAATACAAAAAAATCTTTTTCAGATGGTTCAGTGAACCAGAAACAAGGCTAAAAATGAAAATCAACTATGCACTGTGTATAATATGTCAACAGAAATTAACCGAAGGACTAATCACAAACCCCATCACACATAAAAAGGTTTTACAAAGTGCGTAAGAGAATGTTGAATACGAAAACGTGAAGTATGTATCATCTAATATTCGTCTACGTGGAATGACATGCTGGCAAACAACAGGGCATCATGTCACCAAAGTTGTTATCAAGCTGTCACTCAAAAGGGAAATTTGGAGCGTATGAAAAAGCGCTATGAAAGCCACAATCAGCAAACACCAACTGTAACGGAAAGCAGCACACCAAGATTAACACGTTCGCATTGCATTCAATTCAACAAAGATGAAAGCTTCTTCTGTAATGGTGGTCAGACACGTGCAAATTCCCTCAGGAAGCTGTCGGTTGATCATGCTCAAAAAAGCCTGAGTGATGCTATTGATGGAAATGAAGCCCTCCAGATAAAGCTCCATAGAGCAATCAACCCTGAAGATGATCACGCTATCGACATTAGATACCATTTACCGTGCTGGGCAAATAATGTGACACATGTACTACGATATCCTGATACCAGTGCACCCAATATATCTACAGCCCCTGAAGCTGCATCAGAGATTGAATTCATCTGTATGATTCAAGAGTGTTTAAAGACTGGTTCCTTGAGTATGGTTGATGTGCAAACCACTTATGAAAACATTCATGTTATGAATAATGTCGCTTATCCATCTATAACAAGGAAAGAAATTAAGAAATTGCTGCAGAAAAATGTTACAGATATTGAATTTCACCGTCCATCACAAAGAAATCAACCTGAAATGTTAATATGAAGCATGCACGTGATATTGCTATGACATCACAGAATGATGATGAAGATTTGGACTTGACTATGAGGAGTTTGTATGATGCTGCTAGTTATCTTCGTAAGTCTATAATGAACACTAAGAAGTGGGAATTCACAGGATCATTAGAAGCAACTGAAGAACATGTTCCACGAGAAGTGTATTCTTTTTTCAGATGGCTTATTTGTGGTACTGTTGAACATATGTCTTCAGAACGCAAGCAATCAAGTGTTAAGAAGGCTGTCATGAGCATATCACAAACTGCAATATCCATGACATATAATGAGAGACAAGTGAAATGTACAACAACTACAAATATTAAGTCTACACGTGTAATGCCTCAGCAAGTAGCTGTAGGATTATCAGTTCACCAATCTGTAAGGAACAAGAAGGTCATTGAGCTTTTGCATGGTATGGTCTGTCAATTGGATACGATCGACTTCGACGATGTGAAACACAAATAGCTAAGACGAAAATACTTGTAGGTGATATCAGAAATAACCAGGGAGTGTATGTGCCGGCAGATATCATCAAGGACAGATATATTTTCTTCGCAGTGGACAACGTGGATTTCATGGAGGATACAATAGATGGGAAGAATACCACACATGCAACTGCCCTTGCCATTTATCAACAGAAAGAACCAGATGATAATTCATCAGCTATACACTTGATCAAATCATCAAACAATAGAGCAATAACAGAAATTCCAGACAGCGTCACATTATTGCAAGAATGCAGTATGCCAACCAAACCAACCCCAAAATCTCCAACATATACTAATTTTTCATAAATGAAAGACAATCTAGGTGTTAAGGAAATGAAGTCATGGCTCATAGCAAAGACATTACATGTTGCAACAGAAGATATTGCTAGTGAAGAAGATATTAATAGTGTCAGTCGTGATTGCACAGTTAACCTGATTTCTACGTGGTCCACATACAATTCCCACATGAGTAATGTACTACCACAAACCAGAGTACATGTTGCACCACTGATTCACGCACCATCAACAGAATGGAGTACACTACTTACCGTTTTACTTCAAGGCTCAGAGCATTAATTATGCAGTAATGGGGAATGGTAGGAAAACAGTGATTACATTATTGGTCTGTATATACCAGCAAAACAGCTACAAATGAGCAGAAGTGACCTTCATTATATTGCGCTCAGACCAGGTGAACTGCACATAGTAATGGCAGCACTGAGGTGTATTGGTGCTTTTGCAGAGAATAGTGGATTGGATATGGCCTGGATTCAGAGTGGCTTGTATGGATCTACAACAAGAAGTTCAATTCTTCTTGGAAAACACGTCAGAAGAGGAATTGAAGCACATTTGATAAGTGTCCTGGCACTCTTTTCACAGTACATGGAAGAAGTTTATGCTCAGAACCCAACCCTGAAAGATGACATCTAGAACATCATGTATTGTAGTGAGTGGTAAGAAGAAAAGACAGGTTGCTCTAAAACCAATCTACAATGCTTTAGGCGAAGAAAAAGTGAATGCATTGCCTGGGTTTCATGCCTTCACTGGAAGCGATACCACAGGAACTTTCGCTGGTAAAGATAAACTTTCATGTTGGAAAGCATTTCAGAATGTGATACAAATATTTTGCAAGCTTGTGCAAACTTGGGATTGGATGCAACACCATCTAATGGTATTTTTGATGCGTTAGAACGTTTTGTTTGTAAACTTTACATGCCAAACTCTGCAAAATCTTATGTTGGAGCTGTCCGGTTTACCTTGCTTCAAAAGAAAATTGCCGAATCAGAGAAAATGCCACCAACACAGTCAGCTCTTCGCTATGCTATATTGAGAGCACATTATCAAGCCATGGTATGTCGAAATGATGTTGTTGCGAATCCGAAGATTCCACAGCCAGATGCTGGTTATGGATGGGAAAGACAAAACGGTACATTTGTACCCCAGATGAACACGATGCAACCTGCCCCACAGGCCATTCTGGAGCTAGTGAAATGTTCATGCAAAAAGAGTAAATGTTCAACACTTGTATGTAAATGCAGACGTCATGGCTTTCCATGCACTGACATGTGTTAATGTGTGGACCCCGACGATGATGTAAATAACTGTTTTAACTGGAATGGGCTTAATAGTTCAGATGAAGACAGTGAAACTGATTAATAAGTGTAATTATATTTTACATTATTTTTATTTGGATGACCTCCTGTTTTCAAACACTTTGTAGTAATGATCTTCTGAAACAGATTATTATAATATTTAATTCATTTCATTGTGTTTTCGGTAACAAACAAATACATCAATATGATGCCATGGAGTTTTTCTGTTCTTGTATCTAAAATTTATGATGATGGCATAATTAAATAAAATAAATAATGAAAGCTACACAATGAATATTTTGTTTTATACTCTGTGACAGAAAGTAACCCTTCAACGAAAACCAGAAGAGCTATATTAAGCAATTCGTAAGATGCTAACAGGTTCATTTATATTATTCGCAATATTTTAGTAATTGTATAAACTGCATCAAGAAGTATTTAAAGCTTTGAAAATTTGTTGTATTCATATAAATGATGACGATATTGCTGTTTCGGTGAAAGGAGTTGTCGGCCATTTTGAATCCCCACCCCCATCCCCCTGCACAATTTTGGGACTGGCAACATCCATATTCGTTTTCCTTGTGCCAATACCTTTCAGAAAAACTAACTCCCATTATTGTACCACAAAAATCCCACGGAAGGCAAATATATTACCATTTGCCCCCCCCCACTATACCTTAAAATTAAAAAAGGGGTATGGAAAATAACTTTCCCAAAATTACCTTCAATATATCAAAGTCTCACGAAGAGGCGTAAGCCATGTGACTTACAATTTGAAACAGTAGTTTGAAAACACCATGAAGGTATAATTGCAGATATTTGCCAGAAAATGCACTAAAATGAAAATGTGAATTCTGGGAAAATAACACCGTATAGTAAAAAATAAAAAATAAGAAAATACACCAATTTAAAAAAAAATAACAAAATATCAAGGTCCCTACCGATTAGGCATAAATAAAACAAGAATAGCCAGTTGTTATTTATTGCATTAGTAACAGAGAGTCCTATCCTAATTTTCGGCATAATCACCACCGTTGTTCTGGCATTTGTCGTAGCATGGCACTAAATTTTGTATGCCCATGGTATATGTCTGACAGCAAAGACTGGAACTATCTCTACCGCAGTGTAGCTGTCAAATCAATCCTTGCCCTGCCAGAAACCTCTTCAGTTAAACAAAGAGATGAAAGTCTGTAGGCCTACTTTAAAGGCCAGGGCTAACAGGGATTGGTCCAAGATATCTCACCTGAAGTGATGCAAAGGACCCGTGTGTACTCAGCTGTATGGGGTTGTGCACATTCAACTGGCCTTCCGTGAATTGTCTGCACCATCGTCTGACCATACTATCACTCACGACGTCTGGTCTGCACACCTGACACGATTGCTGGTGGCTCTGTGCCAAATTCTGAGCATGTAATGTAGGCTACATCACAGTCGGTGGGAGACTGTATGAGAGCTGCAATCTTTAACCTAGAACTGTCCTAAAATGGCTGCATTGCAACTGTACCAGATTACAGCTACATGCCACTTCTTCCTGCCTGCATGTGTGTGTGTCGCTCTTCGACCACTAGTGCTGTGTATAGGCGCCATTGGAGCTTTTTTCAGGATGCCCCTCGTATATGAACTTTCAGAAGCTTTTATTATTAGAGTGTTCCTGTTTTAATATGTGGTTAGCTAAATCAGGTACATATACAATGCAATTCTATAAATTCCTTGCGTTAAATTTCTAATACCTACATACCCTTTTCGTCAGCAATAATGGTATAACTGCATGTTGTCAGTTTCACAGTACTTCACTTGGGTATACTGTACTGAAGCGGAAATCCCATTGATAATGTAAGGAAATATGACACTTTATTTTCTTTGATTCAATTGTTTCACTTATATGCAAGAGTTAAGTTGTTTGCTTTACAGAGAAGCTTTATGCATTGAAAAATGAGTCCGCACTCATGGTTATTGCAAGCAGAGGGTTCTAAACCTCAGTGGAAATATCAACATATAATACCGAGAATGTATAAGGAGACTGATAAATTATGTACAAATTGTATTCCTTAATCAATCACTCTTCACCCTTATCTCATTTAGTCGTAACTTTAAAAATAATCAAGTATTTCATTTTAAACTTACTGCATATGACAAAATTCCGTAATCCTTCCCTAGCTTGTAAATTGTAATAATTTTCCAAATTCACTATTTTGCAGTTTGAATTCAAATCATAGAGAATAGAGAAATTAAGTCAATTTCATAGAAGATAATGTTGGTACTTAACAAATCTATACCTGGATCTGTAGGAGTTTATTATTTCCATTTGCAAAAACATCGATTTAGTTTAGTTGGTAATTGTGAGGGAAAAATGTAAATTTTGTAATGGAAAACCTGGAAAAGTCAGGGAATTTCATTTCTGCTTGTTTGTAGCCACCCTGTATATACAGGGTGTCGCAAAACTCTTTCAACAATGCTTGGGTGCTGGTAGATATCATAAAAACAAGTAACTTTTCCCTATAAAGTTTACCTCGAAAGTGCTTAGTTTCTGCGCTATAAGTGCTTAAAATATATCCTGTATGTATGCAACCCAACACAGCAAACGCTTGCTCTGACATAACTACCAGGGGCGCGTAGCAGGGTTGCCACTAGCGTTCCTCGTTAAGAGAGACGACTTGCAAACAACAACTTGGGAGTCTTGCCTGAGCAAAATCCAAAACATTAATGATACTTGCGATGTTGTAAGAAGCATTCACAGTATTTATAAACTGACCAAGACAAATAATGGGCAGACTGAAATTCAAGATTACTCATTCTAAAATATCTCCATAATTGATTGATTGATTTGGTTTATTTTAATTCGTTTTTCTGCCACCTTTGGCTAATCGCGAAGATGAGGATGAAATAACAAATGACACCAATGTCTAGGCCAGAATTTAAACCCGAGACACCTGGCGCCGTAGCGAGCTGTGCTAACCACATCACCACGGAGTGTTTCTAATCGTGTTCGTCTCATAAGGAAATAATTGTGAGGCTCTTTTAATTTAATGATTGATTCATTCATTGCTTGATTGATTTGCTTTATTTCACTTAGCTTTTTGTGCCACTTTTGGCTAATTTACGAAGATGGGGATGAGCGATGATATGATTAAATTGATTAATGGACACTCACAAACATACATTCCCAAGCCGGGATTCGAACCCAAGACCCCTGGCTTATTTTAGAAAACAGTGGCAACCTATAAATTTTACCGACAACTGATATGCATGTAAGAAAAATTATGTGTTTTAAAAGTGGGTAGCAAGAAAATTTCAACGATTATTTGCAATACTAGGAACATGTGAATTAAAAACTCACTCTCTCTCTCTCTCTTTCTCTCCACTCAAACTGGTTCATCTTGAATGCTGTATTAAAGAAGTTGTAGGAAGAAAATAATATTTTATTGAAAGGAATTACAGTGAGTTCGGTGCCTACTCTTCCTGTACTAGTTTGTTCCACACTTCACGATATCGTCTGATATTGGTACATAAGAGAAATCCTAGTAATTTACACTCTTTTCATGTGTGGGAATTAGTTTTCTCATCTTGTGTCTTTGCTTCGCATTCTTACCGTCGAACGTGAAAAGAAACAATCAAAAGGAAACCATTGAGTACACGTCATAAATTGTACATATTTATTATTCATTGTAGCAACTTGATATCAACATTGATATGTAAGAGTAACATTTTCGGAAGGCACCAAAATGTCAACTTTTAGTTCACCCTGGAAACAACGTTTTGTAGTAAACGAGCGAGATTCTGACATCTAGATGAATTTCCGGAATAATTCTTGTGAATTTATATTATTCTCATTGTACGTTATTTTTCTGCACTTTCAGGCAAATAGCAAATACGAGGACGAAAGATCCAGTGACACCTTTGTCCAGTTCGGAACTCGTGTCCGGAACATTCGTAGAGAGATCATGTGTTGATCACTAAACGTACTCAGTCACCTAAGTGGCTCAAGAATATTCATCTGCCTGAGATTTTTGTTTCTTTACAGCCTGCTTTTTATAACGAACTCGATTTGCAATAGCGCTAGTTCACAATTTTCTAATAAATAAGTTGTAATAACATTACACTCTGCGTGTTCGAAACGAGGCAGCAAACACATCATGTTTACATTTGTTCCTTCTAATTTCCCCTATCTCACGTGTCCCTTCCAATTTTTGATATTGCATGATACACGAAACACTCCGTGGTGATGTGGTTAGCACAGCTCGCTACGGCGCCAGGTGTCTCGGGTCAGAGCAAGCGTTTGCTGTGTTGGGTTGCATACGTACAGGATATATTTTAAGCACTTATAGCGCAGAAACTAAGCACTTTCGAGGTAAACTTTATAGGGAAAAGTTACTTGTTTTTATGATATCTACCAGCACCCAAGCATTGTTGAAAGAGTTTTGCGACACCCTGTGTGTGTGTATATATATATATATATATATATATATATATATATATATATATATATATATATATATATATATAGGACCCATGAATGCAATAAAACTAAAGGAGTGAGATAAAATGAGGTTTTCCTTTCCCGACTTTCATCAAGGCTTTTGCCCCTCCCCCCTAATCAGAGAGTCTGTTCACGCCTATGATTAGAAGCAGTTGAATTGTTAGTATAACCAACATGGAAACACATTCACATAACTCTCCAGAACCCAACCCATTCATAATTTGTAACACAAGCACTAGGTGAGCATATTCCAACAGTGTTGCCAGTTCAAGAAAAATATCCCTTGTACATCAAAATTGTTAATTATTCTTAAGTAGTTTGAATTGTTACTACAGTGGAACATTTATATTATGTTCCTGGATTTTACATTCATTCTTCATGATCCCAATTGTTCAAAATATTATAAAGTTTTCGGAGATTTAAATTTTCTTGCAAATTATTTTTTTCACAACAGTTCCCTGAAAAATGCAAAACTGCATTTTGCATTCCAATGTATTTTGAAGTATCAGTTTTGGCATCGGTTAGAATCTGTAAGGGTATAAGAATGACTAATGGTTGAAAGTTGTATCAGCTCAGCTCTAGAATAAATTTCTATTTCTTTGGTTGTAATTATTGCTATTGCCATTGTACTCTCATTTCAGTTGTATTGCCTCATATCGGAAGTGCTACTCTTCAAACAAGAACCACCATGGGTATTCTCACAGCTAACAACATCATAGCTGCACTAGAAGATAAAGAGATGCCATCAGAACTAAAATAACTGCATCATTATTGTTATGATATTTTGTTATTGCACACATTTGTATCCATAATATTTACATGACATTGAATAAATTTACATTTAACAATATAATAGGACATAAAAGTATTGAGTATTTAAATCTTTGAACTTCAGAAGCAAAATTCACTCACACACAACCAGAAGCACTGCCAGTTT
>NW_028143437.1:0-93309 GCF_977018435.1 Lepisma saccharinum | reverse complement strand
AACCTTTCTACATAAACGTTAAAACGTTTCAACGAACGTTGAAACGTTTTAACGTTTATGTAGAAAGGTTGAAACGTATTGTCACGATTAGTCGAACATGTCGCGAAAGGCAAAATAAAAAAATAACTCCCAAATTCAAAATCGACCAAACAAGAGATAGTGAAAAAAAACATGGAACCTTACAACATCCATTGAATAATCGACATTTTGCTGAAATGTCTCAGGCGTTCGCTGGATGATCATGAAAAATTACATTTCTAAAATTGCAGGGAGAAAAAATAATAATCTAGAAGTCTCGATTGTGATAACAGAAGAGATAGACGCGACGAAAAAACAAAAAAAAAACATAAGAAGATTAATCGATGCGGACAAGATAAACGATGATCAACTTTTCTGCAGAAAAGTTGAAACGTATTGTCACGATTAGTCGAACATGTCGCGAAAAGCAAAATAAAAAAAATAACTCCTAAGTATGATTACAAAGCGACAGCGCCATCGGCAAGACATAATTACCAGAAAATAACTGCAACCGACACAGTGAGAGGGGTCTTCATATTGTAAGGCCAGTTCATCTGTTTGCTATTAAAAAAATAAATACCGAACCTTACAGGACACCCGGGAAGCCTTGAACTGTTCTTGTTGAAACTAAGTGACACTGCTGTAAAGTAAGTCGCTCGATAGTTTTTTAGTATTCAGTCACCAAGCCCGTGGTAGCCATTCTAGGTAGTTGAGTCGATATTTCACTGGAAATAATGTGTTTTCTATTGTTGAAAAAAAAAGCAAGCTTCCAGTTTGAATGAATAAGCTATTTCGTCCACTCCTGTTGGGTCACCTAGCAAAAAATTGAAAACAATTTCTTAAAAAGAAAAAAAAATACTGTTTCTTGTCACCAAGCATACGTACATGAAGAATATGCATGAGTTGATTTATTTATTTCTTCTTCTCTCTTTCCGAAGGCATACGCGCTTCTTATTCAAGAACCGGAATATTTGTGCCTTTCGAATCGAATTTAAGGAGGGAGTTCCATGACAAACATCTACTGAAGTTTTTAAGATGAGCCCTGTAGAGTTTTTGCATGTCCTCTCCCAAGTTAGTGTCTCGTACTTGTGTTTTCGGTTTCCAGTGTGGACAGGTTAGAAACGAGTAGTGAATAAGAATCCCTCGGGCCTAATCCTTAATATATATAATATTGTCATTATTATCCTGCTGAAAATAATATTATGATAGCCGTCACCATTTCAGAGTGGCAAATATTTAACTCTATTAATTCTTGAATTTTATTTTAGGTTATGCATATTCAACAAATTCTTTTTTTGATTACAATGCAGCAATATTTTACATTTCAACGTTTTCGTAGTCGTCTAAACATTTGAGAAAACCTTTTTTTTGGTTACCGAGATGATATAGAAGAAGAGAGAGAGTGATTGAATAATTTTGAGAACTTCTTAATATTGGACAGTGTAACCACTATGTTGTCGATGGAAACGAGGCAAGAACAACATTACCACTATGCTATCGGGGTGAACGGCATTTTTCCATTATCATTTGTGTCCACACACAAAACTTCGTGTCTGTCTGCCTCCATACCTAGATCGAGAAATTCGAACCATGCCTCAGCCCCTTGTGACTTATTTAATTCTTTACACTCATCAAAATATGTGCTTAATAAAATGCCTCAATCGCACGAGCTATGGCATCCTCTGTAAGCATCCAAGCAACCACATGTATAAATTATAGTCTCCCACACATAATGCTCTTTCATGTCCAAATAGATTCGCTTCCTCCACCATCAGGGCAGTGGGAACTCGTGTACCATGAGGGGTTGAATAGACCTAAAAATCGGTTGGGATGGAAAAAAAAAAATAGATGGAGATATTTCTCAGATCAGAATAGGCTTGTATTTGCTGTCCTCGGGTTTAAGAAGCCTAGTTAGTTAGTTGGTTGTTTCCCCCCTGCACCATTTCAATTTTTGAATAATCACTTGTTAGTTATGAACGCACCGTTGACATCTTGTCTGATTATTTATGTGTTTGGGTTGAGGCTCCGTATTTGCTCGCAACATTTATTTTCTTCTTTTTTCTTGTTATATGATTTTTACATTAGAAACGACAGATTTCCATTAACAGTATTTCATGTTATGGAAACATTTAAGTCTATACGCCCCATCGGGGGTGGGATTGCAACCTACGTCATCCGACAAAAATCAGGATCGGTATTGTAACATTTAATTGCTCAGGTCATTTTTAAATATGTACAGCTATAGGTAAACATTGTAACTTGAGCCCTCAGAGTCGTAGACCGGCAAAAATACACCTCTGTTAATCGCCTCGTGTGGGGAAGAGGGACAATTGTAGTTGTTGGTGTGATGCACTTCGAAGCAGACGTGCCCCACTTTTTCAATTTCATCAAAACAACTATTATTCATCCTCATCGTTGCCATTAGCCAAAATAGCCTCGCGTTACAATTTTCGTAGTGATCTCCGTTCGCCCCTTGGCTTTTCGTAGATTAACAACAATCGTCTGAAGTTTGAACTCTCCATACCGTTGCAAGCTGTTTTTGTGATTGTCCGCCTCGATTATTCAAAATACCTCATGTTCGCATATTCAAATACACACAAGTGAAGAGGGTTCATATCACATCAGTGATTTTAAATTGTATTCTCGGGGGCCATGCACACATTTCCTAATATTGTTGATTTGTTGTCGATGAGTTGTGCAGGTACAGCCGTGAAGTTGTTAATAAGACCCAACACAGACAAGTCCCCCTCCCCCATCATTGCTTTTCGACATAGTTGTTGACTATCAGTATATCAGTATAGAATAACATGGTGCCATTTTCTGTTTCTGTTGCCAACAAAACAAATCTACAGGCCACAGGTTCGAGAAACAAGACATTTTTTAAAAATTCTCCTGCGCATAACATGGAGCACCTATAGCGATGATATAATATAGATACGAGGTCTGTTTTTTTAAAAAAATAATAATCGTCAGTCCATATGACAATGCTTGCTGTTTAACTAACAGTATTCGAATCTCTGAGGGGGCCGGGGCATTCCACATTTACCTTTGCTAGAAAGCACAGTGCAATAAATATTCTTTTTAAGTTATGCAATAATTTTGACATTATATTCATGTCCATTCCCCAAGACTAGATTTATATACACAACCAACTCTGATGCGACATTGTGAAAAGTTCTCGCATGTTCGGGAAACAGGAAATACACGTCATAGCTTCCGTGAATCGAAAACAAGGTTACTGGGGCACGCAAAATACCGTAAGAAGAATTGTATATTCCAAATGCAGGCATCATCATTTTTCTCTTGCACAAATAAAATAATCAGGCTGAATTTCCAGTCTAAAACCACCATGTTCTGGCAGCAAGTATCAAAAACCTGTGGTAATTTTATTATATGATAGGAGGTGAGTGAAATCGTTGTTGCAAGTTATTTTTTAAACCCAGTACGTGTGTAGGAAAAACTGCGTATAAGCTGTATCACACTCTCTCTGTCTGTGTGTCAGGTGGTCGTGTCGTTCGCTAGTTGTATGTCACAGTTTAACCCGTACTAGGTAATATTTTTACATGAGGTAAGTTGGCATACTCTGGTAGAGTATATGTTTCAAGCCTCTAGCTGTAGAGCCTATTTGCAAAAAAAATAAGTTTGGTAACACTACTCGTCGAAAGCAGCTCAAACAGTGTTGCTAGCTGTAGCCGTTATACAATTGCAAGAAGTGAGTTGCTTATAGCCTATCTGGAAGGCTTGGTGTGTGTGTGTCCATGGCTTATGTCGTAGGTTAATAAAATTTGCAATACATCTTGTGTGTGTTGGCAACCGTCAGCCCTTACATGTGATATAGCAGGTTTACTTATTGTAAGACATAGTGTGTATGTATGAGTAGGGGGAGGTTAGTTTAGTTCACGATAGATCAACCTGTCACGCTATGACCAATTTCTGTTTTTGAGTCACCTGTAAGGCTATATGTGGGTGGGTGAAAAAGCTTAGTTTAATTCACAATAGATCACATTTTAAATTTGCTCACTCTCTCTGTGTCTGTGTGTCAGGTGGTCGTGTCGAATAAATTGTAAACTCGGAACCTGCTAAACTAACGCTCCTTCTGCCTATTGAAAGCGAATGTCGCGTGCACGCGGAAATAGCACAGGAAAAAAAAAACCGGATGGAAGCAATTTAAAATCACTGGGGCAAGATCAGTATTACGAGAGCGTAAAAAACACGTGCTTCCATTCAACTTCGAAAAATAAGAATAAATGTGTAATAACACTGGTATTATTTGTAATCACAGTGCTTACTCATGTATTTTATTTAATATTTTATTTCAAATTCACTATCAGAAACTAGTGTTGTTAGTTTCTGCATGTAGGTTTATTTACTCTGTTGATTATCACTGTCAAGTTTTTAGTATTCGTACGGCATAAAAAGCTATAACCCCCCTCTCAAAATATATACATTGTATACACCAAGATGCGCAATAGCCTGGCAACACATCATGAAAAAACATGCCAAGAAGACCCAGTGGGTTTATAAGTCAGTGCTGCCAATTCCTATTTGTAGGTTAGCTTAGCCAGTAAAATATCATATAGTAGAATTTTTGTAGAGTGGGTGTTTGCGAGTTCCACGACGCGCTACCTGCCGATACCCTATTCAGCGTCATCCTGATTGCGGAGAAGTCCTTCGCCTACGACGTGAAGAACAAGAGGGTGACGGAACAGTTTTAAAATTCATAAAAAATTGCCACATACTAAAAATCAACATCCAACACATTTTAGGTTATATAAAATTTGCGAAAACCTTATAATACTGAAATATTAAAACAAACAGAGTCCCTCTTGTAGGTTAGTTCGGTGCGTAACCAGGCATCCTAAAAAAACAACAATTATTATTTGTTTGTTTGTTTGTGTTACAATACCTAAGCGCGCGCACGTATGTGTGTGGCACATCGTTCCCTCCCCGAGAGAGAGGTTTACGTAGGTCGCAATATATATAAACATTTGGTCCCGGACTTGAAAAATTACAATAAAATACACTCATCTTTCAAAAATAAAAGGATGAGAGGAGAGGTTTACGAAGGTCACGAAATATATAAACATTTTGGCTCCGGACTTGGAAAATTACGATAAGATGCACTCATTTTTCAAAAATGAGAAGATGAGAAGATGAGAGGAGAGGTTTACGTAGGTCGCAATATATATAAACATTTGGTCCCGGACTTGGAAAATTACGATAAGGTGCACTCATCCTTCAAGAATGAGAGAATAAGAGAATAAGAGATTAAGAAGATGAGAGCGCGCGCGTGTGTATATGCCACATCGTTCCCCCGAGAGAGAGGTTTACGAAGGTCACTATATATAAACATTTTTTTGGTCCCCTTGATTCCAGCACTCCAACTTCATCTCTAATGTTGACGACAATATTCTAAAAGTAGAGAGAATAAGAAAATAAGAGAATGAGAGAATAAGAGAATAAAAAGATAAGAAGAGAGGTTTACGAAGATCACGATCTACAAACATTTGGTCCTTAAAAGATGAGAAGATGAGAAGATGAGAAAATAAGAAAATAAGAGGATGAGAAGATGAGAAGATGAGAAGATGAGAAAATAAAAAAAATAAGAAGATGAGGTTTACGAAGATCACGATCTACAAACATTTGGTCCTTAAAAAAATGAGAAAATGAGAAAATAAGAAAAATAAGAAAATAAGAAGATGAGAAAATAAGAAAATAAGAAAATAAGAAAATAAGAAGATGAGAAAATGAGAAAATGAGAAAATGAGAAAATAAGAAGATGGGAAGAGGAGAGGAGGAGGAGGAGGAGCGCTCCTCTTTCACTCATCACTGCCTTTTTGCGCCCGTGAAACGTCGTCAGCGTAATAAATGAGGCGCGGAGCAGGGAGAGAAACTGAGTTTTTCAACTTTTTGTGGTCGTTTAGTCAAGAAATCAGAGTTGGCCTCAGAGGTACATTTATACACTACTGTTCTTCTTCTTCGTCTTCTCGTTGCGTCCATCTCTCCTGTTATCACAATCGAGACTTCTAGATTATCATTTCTTCTCCCTACAATTTTAGAAATGTAATTTTTCATGATCATCCAGCGAACGCCGGAGACATTTCAGCAAAATGTCGATTATTCAATGGATGTTGTAAGGTTCCATGTTTTTTGTTTTTTTCACTATCTCTTGTTTGGTCGATTTTGAATTTGGGAGTTATTTTTTTATTTTGCCTTTCGCGACATGTTCGACTATTCGTGACAATACGTTTCAACCTTTCTGTATAAACGTTTCAACGTTCCGGTAAACGTTTACCGGAACGTTGAAACGTTTACCGGAACGTTGAAACGTTTATACAGAAAGGTTGAAACTTATTGTCACGAATAGTCGAACATGTCGCGAAAGGCAAAATAAAAAAATAACTCCCAAATTCAAAATCGACCAAACAAGAGATAGTGAAAAAAAAAAAACATGGAACCTTACAACATCCATTGAATAATCGACATTTTGCTGAAATGTCTCCGGCGTTCGCTGGATGATCATGAAAAATTACATTTCTAAAATTGTAGGGAGAAGAAATGGTAATCTAGAAGTCTCGATTGTGATAACAGGAGAGATGGACGCATCGAGAAGACGAAGAAGAAGAACATAAGGAGATTAATCGATGCAACGTTTAGAAAGTCGTTGATTTTGTTTCTGTATTTTCCGTCGTTGGGTTTCCTCGTCATGTCGATCGTCGCGAATCCGAAATCGTCACTGTTCCAGCAAGAAGAGCGGCGTTCCGAAAATTGATTGATCAACAGGCCGTTGAGTTTAGATAATATGGAAGGTAGAAATTCATGATCTGCCGTGCGGTGTACAGTCTCCATTGTTTGCTTTCGGAAACCAAAAAGATTCATTGTCTTTGCTAGTTATTTATTGTGTATGTGATAATTTGAGAAAGTTAAAGTTTTTTTTATTTTAGTTATAGTTATTTAAGTTTATTTTTTTTTCATTTGCATCGCCTACACTTTTTACTAATTTCTAAACGATAGTGTCCCCAAGGCAACGTGTGGATTCCACAAGACAAAATGCATCTTTTATCGTCATGCGGATCTAATGCTACTTTCCTAACTTCGTTTGTTGTAATCACGTGGTCTACACTTTGGATTCTTTGTTCTATACTTAGCATCGTCGATTGTGAGTAAAGGCAATCGATGTAATCGTGGAAGGTGAGTTTGTTCTCCACCGTATTCTTGCCCACACCTTTTGCTTTCTTCGTGACGCTACTCTCTGTTCTCATGGCATACATCTTCGAACGCAAACCCGCGAACTCGACAATAACATCACCGTTACATTCATCTTTCAGTTTACCTAAGACTTTTTTGTTGAGGGAAGGAATTCCAAATCTGTTGGGTTGAGGATACGCAGAAGTATCGAAATACTCAAGCATGGAAGGATTTTTTATGTCTTCATAGAGGTTAGGTGTTTGTATGCTGTAAATGAAGCTGTCGGTGTCCGTGTACAAAAGTGACATCTTATCATTGAAGAAGGGTTTCATCACGTCGTAATGAAATTCGAACATGTAAAGTTTCGACAAGTCGAGAACCGTTGCGCCAACGTAAATTGGTTTTCTGAATTTCATTAATTTTATATCTAGATTGAAAAATGCCAAATTCTCGTTGTAAATTTTTCTCGACTTGAATCTAGGCTCGGCTATCCACTTCCGACATTTATTCTTATCGGAAATTAATTTCACGTCTACGTGCTTTCTAACATTCTCCATCGTCTTGCCATACACCGCGTTATTCATCAATTTAAAAAAATCTTTGTCTAAATCGGAAGTGGCAGCCGTCCTATGTTGCGTGTTAGTTTCTATGTAAGGTCTTAACCACGTGGAATGTTTAAACTTTAGTATCCTTCTAACATTTACTATCTGAACACCCTTCCCAATCAAAAACCGGAGATTCTTGTAGTGGACGACGTATCTCTGTTTAGGGTCCAATGTTAACAAAAGCTTGTCTTGAACCAAGTCGGGTGGACATTTGATTTCGGGAGTCGGAGGCAAATCCGAAAACGTGTCGTGCAGGTGGTTGGAGAATTGGAGATCTACCTCTGCGAAGAAACCACACTCGCTATCGTCGAAATGAATAATGTCTATCGAAGTGGGATCTAACCATTCGAATCCCCCGTAAGGAAGTTTCTGAACCATGGCATGTCCGTAGAGATTATTAACGTCGGCGTAGAAGATGTAATTCGATGCTCGATTTGAATCGTAATCTTCTTTCATGTGTACGTTATTAGCTTTCGCATGTCTCTGTACGCATTGCACCATTCCACCTCGTATCCCTCTCTCGATAAATAGCAACATGTCAACGTCCGATATCAGTTCCAGCTTGACCTTTGTCTGGAATAACATTGCCGACCACGCTAATCCTGGTAGACTGTAGAAATAAGCTGGATCTAATTTATAAATATTCGTTGCCGTTTTCCTGAACGCTTGAAAAACATCCGCAAGTATCGTCACGTCTAATTTTAAGTATGCGTCGTGGTAGTCTCCGAGTGTCCTACATCCTAATTTCTCCCACATGAGTTGCGCGTGTTGGTATTCTTCGTCGGTGATTCCTTTCTCTCTGAGTCTGCTGTAAAATTCTCTTGGAGGTGGGAGAGCATCGTCGTTAAATTTAGAACCATCACTAACATATTCGTAAGGATAAATACCTTTACGTCTAACGAGTTCTATGTCTACGTTGGGAAAACTAGCTCTAGTTGTTGTAAATTGATCGTCGGTGAGTTTGTTCGCTAAAGCATCCAGACTTGCAGAGAGAAATCTATACGAATCCAGGAAGCGCATCTCGATTGTATTTTTCGTTCCCGGAATCGACACTTGCTTGCTGAGACTAATATAGCGTTCTTCATTCTCGGCCAAGACACCTATACGTTTCGGATCGTAGCCAAGATGTCTCACCAGGTGGTGAAAATCATATCCACTTCCGTTGTGAAAGAATATGGGGATGAATTTAGGTTTCTGGATTTTAAGATTGCACGTGTTGCAAATTCCACCTATGTAGTTTCCGCTGAAATGATCGTGGTGGAATATTTTTTTGTTCTCATCAGTGAAACTTTGATCACATACCGGACACACCTCAGTGGAATTGAAATTTTGAAGTTCATTTTCAGTTAAAGGTGCCATCGGTTTTGATGTAAGCAGTACGCTACCAATTACCTCAACCTCCTCCACCATTTTTTCCAGGAAGTGTTCGATTACATTTGGCCCGCGGTATATATATGCTTCATTTATTTTATCACGTCGCACAACAACATAGCCGAAACTATTAGGTTGATGAAGCTGGTACGACGTTGTGGAGGAAATTTCAGGATCCGGTTCGCAGTAGGAGAGTGGTTTCAGGAAAGACTCGAAATCTGCGACGATGATTGCGGGATGTTCCGACAATGCCTTGTGCATTTTGAATTCTTCGACTTCGTTCGTTTCGGGCATCAACATTCTAGCCGGTCTGTTGTCGCCGCAATAAATTTTATGTTCGGAAAGTTTCTCGATAGCAATTTGACGTCCAGTGTAATTTCGATAATTGAGTTGTTTTCGATCGTCAAACGTGGTTAGGCATCTCGGGCAAACTTCGATGTTGTTTGCATGCTTGGTTGATTGACTTCTGACCAAACGTGATAGAGAACGAATTAGCGTGTAGTGATGAACATTCTCGTTTGAAATTAGAAGAAGATTAATCACACGAGCATCGTCATCGTCGATATCGCTTATCCTGACGGGATGCACGAGATATTTATCTGACGTGAAGAAATATACATTAATAGCGATGCGTTTTCCGGCACGATTTTCGAACTTTGTTATATCCGACAATGTCACCGGGTATTCGATGCCAGACATTACACTTTGAAAGTCGGACTCGTATTGCTTGTAATGTCCAACCCACTGTGGATTATTTTTGCAATAAACAGGATGCAGTGCAGCCAACACACACCAAAGGAAACACTTGTTATCGCTGTTCTGTATATTTAACACAGCTCTCTTGTGTTGAATGTTCGGTGGAAGAGGAACGTAGCTTGAAGCTCGAAGAGGCAAGAATCGGTTCACGTAAACGGCTAACGTGTGAGGACTTCCACACAGAGACCATCCCGACCCTTTAGCCTCGAAATCGTCATGTTTCTTAACCAGCTCTTTGGAAACTTTATAATAGAAGTTGTCCAAATTTTCGACGTTCGCCAAATGAAGAGTCTGGTTTTTTGTACGATGATAAAAAATACTCGCTGTGCCATCAACTTTCTCGTATTCAGAAAACAGAACAACGTATGCTTTTATGGAATTATTTTCAAGTTTATTTTTTAGAATATTTAGTACAGATGTTTTCGTTTCATGCAAGAAACTAAGGATGTCACGGCCTGGTTCCGAAGTAAAAGAGAAATCCTGGAGTTGGTCGTTGAATGCAGATCTAATCGGTTTGCATTCATCCAATAATTTAACTTGTTTGGAAGTGGAAGCTTCCGTTTCTGGATTATCGATTTTCCTTTTCAATGTTCCTCGTTCGATCGATGGTTTGCAAATTTTGAGGTGTTTACTTAAATTTGCAATGCTGATCATCTTTCCACATCGAGCACAAAACTTAGAAGGTAACGAACGATTAATTCTCGAACCTGTTTCGCTACACCTTGCCCTGTGCTTGCTAATATTAGTTTTAGATATTAATTTTTCGCAAGTAACACATTCAGTTTTATCATTTTTTCGATTGAAACTGGTGGTGGATGCCATTATGCTTTCTCCAAAAAAATCACAGAAATCAAAAAGTGTCTAGCAATACAATTTGCAGGTATGTTATTTTATATAGAATTTCTTGGAGTGATTACAAAACTCAAAAATTCAATCTACTGTAAATAGAATTTCAGGTATGTTATTTATATATAATTTCTTGTGTGGGAATACAAAAAACTCAAGAATTCAATCTACTGTAAATACAATTTTCAGGTATGTTATTTTATATAGAATTTCTTGAGGTGATTACAAAACCCAAAAAAAATCAATCTACTGCAAATATAATTTTCAGGTATGTTATTTTATATAGAATTTTCTCAGGGCAAATACAAAACTCAAAAATCCAAGACAGTTCAGTTTTAACGTGTTCATATTTGAAAAAAAAATGCAAAAATACGCCTTGGAGATTTCAGCCAATCCACTTTACTAGATTGGGGAAACTCTTAACTATTGTTATTTGGAACCTTTAACCTTTTTTTGGTGACGTAGAGTATGCATAGAGAGGTTGGGTTTAGTGTCTCGCTCGAGTCTCGGTGTCTTCTGTCCTCCCATACCAAAATAAACACGTCACAATACAGAAATAATGAGAGGCGTGTGTGTGTGTGTGGCAGAGAGATCACATCGTTCCGAGAGGTTTACAAAGGTCACGATATATAAACATTTGACCGGGACTTGGAAAATTACAATAAGGTACGTTCATCCTTCAAGGATGAGAGAGTGCATTATTTACTCATCACGCTGTGTCCGCGCAATAAATAAAAGCGCTGAACGTGGAGAGAAAGTGAGTTTTTGAGGTTTTTTGGAGCTCCACTTGGTGTTTGTCAAACAGTCACACACTACTGTGAGCTCCAAATGAGTAAAATAAGTTTTTGATGTTTTGGTGCTGTTTTCTACGCTGTGAAACATCGTCAGCACAATAAATGAGGCGCGGAACGTGGAGTGAAAGTGAGTTTTTGAGGTTTTTTAACATCTTTTCTTGCACAATAAGGAATTTTTTGTACTAGCACAATCACTTACAATGGCACAATACAAATTTCACTAGTTCAGATCAGTTACAAATGTCAATTTCATCAGTTATCAGTTACAATATCTTTTTTTTTCATCACTATAGCACGAGACAATCAGAATTTGCACAAAATTTGTTGTTGCGCGCGCGCGCATATGTGTGTGTGTATGTGTGTGTGTGTATGTGTGTGTGTGTGTGTGTGTGGCACATCGTTCCCGAGAGAGGTTTACAAAGATCACGATATACGGAGTTGGAAAATTACGATATGGCACATTCGCTCACCACTGTTGCCAGCTATAGGTCTCTCTCTCTCTCTAGCCCTTGCCAAGTAAAAAAAGGGTGTAGGTAGGAGTTGGCAACACTGCAAGAAAATGAAGCTCATGCCTTACAAGAGAAAACCATTAAGGCGAGCTCCACCGAGCTCCACTTTCTGACGTTGAACCCGTGCAGTGTTGCCATCCATCCATCCCTCTCTCTCTTTTACGGCAGTGCCGGCTCTCCTTGCCCAGTGTGTGTAGGTTGGCAACATTGCTTTATGCACTGTAAGGCAAGCCTCAAGCAAAGTTGCCAGCTCCTTGCTTTAGGTTAGGTTAGACCAAGAAAAAAAAAGCTGTGGGTAGGCTGTCGGTTGTTTAACTCTTCCCTCTCTCTCTCTTTTTTTTTTTGTAAAAGGCTATGGCAAAAGTACCAGTAGGTTGGCAACCTTGCTTTATGCACTGTAAGGCAAGCCTCAAGCAAGGTTGCCAGCTCCTTGCTTTGGGTTAGGTTAGACCAAGAAGAAAAAGGCTGTAGGTAGGCTGTCTGTTGTTTAACTCTTCCCTCTCTCTCTCTCCTTTTTGTAAAAAGCTATGGCAAAAGTACCAGTAGGTTGGCAACCTTGCTTTATGCACTGTAAGGCAAGCCTCAAGCAAAGTTGCCAGCTCCTTGCTTTAGGTTAGGTTAGACCAAAAAAAGCTGTAGGTAGGCTGTCGGTTGTTTAACTCTTCCCTCTCTCTCTCCTCTCTCTTTTGTAAAAAGCCATGGTAAAAATACCAGGAGGTTGGCAACCTTGCTTTATGCACTGTAACGCAAGCCTCAAGCAAGGTTGCCAGCTCCTTGCTTTAGGTTAGGTTAGACCAAAAACCTTGGTGATTTTTTCGAGTGAGGAGTTGGCAACACTGCAAGAAAATGGAGCAGTGGCAGTTGGCAACACTGCGCAAGGTTGCCAGCTCCTTGCTTTAGGTTAGGTTAGACCAAAAACCTTGGTGATTTTTTCGAGTGAGGAGTTGGCAACACTGAGCCTCAAATGATGATTCGAGCCTCAAATGAGGGCACAGAACCCGGTATATTGTACTACTACAACAGTAAGACTTAGAAAAAAATCTGTTTGCAGATTCGTCATGTACACCTATATGTAAGTAAAATATGAATAGAATCTATTCTCGGAAATCCAAAATAGCAACCGGAAGTAGGGTTATCTTGGAAACAGCAAAACTTAGAAAAAATCTGTTTGCGGATTCGTCATGTACGCCTATATGTGAGAAAAAGTATGGATAGAACCTATTCTCGGAAATCCAAAATAGCAACCGGAAGTAGGGTTATCTTGGAAACAGCAAAACTTAGAAAAAATCTGTTTGCAAATTCGTCATGTACGCCTATATGTGAGTAAAATATGAATAGAACCTATTCTCGGAAATCCAAAATGGCAACCGGGGGTAGGGTTATCTTGGAAACGGTAAAACTTAGAAAAAATCTGTTTGCGGATTCGTCATGTACGCCTATATGTGAGAAAAAGTATGGATAGAACCTATTCTCGGAAATCCAAAATAGCAACCGGAAGTGGGGTTATCTTGGAAACGGTAAGACTTAGAAAAAATCTGTTTGCGGATTCGTCATGTACGCCTATACGTGAGAAAAAGTATGAATAGAACCTATGCTTGTGTGCGCTCGTACCAAGTATGAGTAGAAAAAAAAAAGAAAAATAGGAAGTTTTACAAAAACATCGCTAAACGCTAAAACATCGACAAAAATTTGTCAAAATATGTCAAAAACTGATTTTCAATTGATAAAAAAAAGGCTACAAAAACACTCGTACCAAGTATTATTTTGAAACAACCAATATACACTACTTATATAAAGGTGTAAATGACTTTAGAAAAGGGTTGCAACATAAAGTAAACTTGATAAAAGATAAAAACTGCGATTTTCGGCCGATCCAAGCGATACTTTAAATAGATGCAAGAACTGCCTTAATGACCTCTTAAATGTTCATGTAGAAGATAAATCAGATGCAAATGAAGTATGCACAGCAGAACCTTTAGTTCCAGAACCTAACTTGACTGAAGTTAAATATGCTATCAAAAGGCTGAAAAATGACAAAGCACCTGGCATTGATTTAATACCAGCTGAGTTAATTAACTATGGTGAAAATTCGTTAATATGTGAAATTCATAAATTAATTTGTTTAATAGGGAATAAAGAAGAAATTCTTCAACAGTGGAAAGAATCTATAATTGTTCCTGTGTTTCAAAAAGGTGATAAAATGAACTGCAATAATTACCGTGGAATTTCTCTACTTTCAACAACATATAAAATAATATCTAACATTCTTTTAACAAGACTAACCCCATATTCTAATGAAATTGCAGTTCAATATTAATGTGGATTTAAACGTAACAGATCAACAACAGATCAAATTTTTACCATAATACAGACACTTGAGAAAAAGTAGAAATATAAGCAAAGTGTCCATCAGCTATTTATTGATTTCAAAAAAGGATATGATTCAGTCGAAACAGATAAATTATATAATATATTAGTCGAGTTTGGAATACCTAAGAAGCTTGTTAATATGATACAAGTATGCACCAGTGAAACAGGAAATAAAATTCGTGTGGGTATTAATGTGTCTGACAAATTTACAATTCATGATGGGTTAAAACAAGGAGATGCATTATCTCCATTGCTCTTTAATTTTGCCTTAGAATATGCTGATAGGAAGGTAAAATAAACTAACGAAGGGGCTAAAATTAAACGGTGTGACTCAGTTGTTAGCATATGCAGATGACGTAGACTTATTAGGGGATGATATAAATACAATTAAGAATAATGCTACAACATTTTTCGAAGCAGCTAAAGAGATAAGTTTGGAAATTATCAAAGAGAAAACTAAATATGTGCTTACAGGCCGAAACCAAGTCTTAGGTAATAATCAAAATGTAATTATTGATAGCAACTCGTTTGAACCAGTTTCCAAATTCAAATACTTAGGAGCAATATTAACAAATCAAAATTATATTAATTAACGAAATGCATGTTACTTCTCTCTTTATAAACTCTTGTCTTCTCGTTTAATATCTATGAAACTTAATGTTAAAATATACAAAACACTAATTTTGCCTGTATTATTATATGGATGCGAAACTTTGTCCCTTACGTTGGAAGAGAAACATAAATTGAGAGTATTTGAAAATAAGAACCTTTGGAAAATATTTGGACCTAACAGGGATGAGGAGACAGGTGAGTGGAGAAGGTTACATAATTTAGAACTACATAATTTGTATTCATGTCCAGATATAATTAGAATAATTAAATCAAGAAGACTTAAGTGGGCTGGTCATGTGGCACGAATGGAAGAGGAAAGAAGAGTTTACAGGATTCTTGTTGGGAAACCTGATTGTAAGAGACCTGTAGGAAGGCCAAGACGAAGATGGATCGATAATGTTGAGATGGACCTATAGGAAATCGGTAGGGATGGAAAAGAGTATATAGATCTTGCTCATCATAGGGACAAATGGAAGGCCTGTTGTGCTGCAGCCACGGACTTTCTGGTTTAAGAAGGCTAGAGAGTTAGTTAGTTAGTAAATAATTTGAATGATGTACCTGAGATTGTTATTGGATTGGGAGGAAATAAACAAGTTGTTAAAGATTAAATTCTTGGCGAGACGTTATTTCATCTATTGTATTTCAGATAAAAAGATACAAATCACATATGCGGTATTTATGGGGTGACGCAGTTTCCAGTACGATGAGAAAAATGATACTGTAGTTAGTTCTTGTAGACTTAAGTAGTGTGTACAATCTTTGCAAGTGGTCGTTATGAGTCGTGTTATTATTCTTCTTGTTTTTTTTCAGTATGAAAAGTATGTCTACGAACTTTTGTTTGTTAGACGCCTTATGTTGATGCTTGAAGTTTGTGAGTTTTGAAAGGCGGTTTTCACCTCACCTTAGAAATACTTGTTGCAGTTGAATTAATTTGTATTATTTTGACAAGCAGGTTCTTTAGGAACCCTGAGGTGCGTCGTAACCTTCCCAGTCAACAAGGTAATGTTACCACAACGTTGTGGCAACGTTAACCCCTTACATACCTAACGTTGCTACATGATATTCAGTATATGTTGTCAACCTATGTTGCAGCAACATTGTCAACCTACGTTGCAGCAACGTTGAAATAAATTACCCTTAAACGTTGACACAACGTTTTCACAACGTTGTATCAACGTACACTGAACATTGTAATAACTTTAGGTATGTTAGGGGCTAACGTTGTCACAACGTTGTGGTAACATTACCTTGTTGACTGGGAAGGTTACGACGCACCTCAGGGTTCCTAAAGAACCTGCTTGTCAAAATAATACAAATTAATTCAACTGCAACAAGTATTTCTAAGGTAAGGTGAAAACCGCCTTTCAAAACTCACAAACTTCAAGCATCAACATAAGGCGTCTAACAAACTCAAGTTCGTAGACATATTTTCATACTGAAAGAAAATAACAAGAATAATCTCACGCCAACAGGCAAAAGGGCGTTCAAAGAATATATTTTCAGTTTGTTTTTTTGGTCCTCGTTTTCCATTTAGAAGGGTACACCTTCTCTTTGGTAAGTGAATTGTTTTCATAAATGTTTTCCCCTTGCAAGGTGATGGTCTAAGTGTTTTCAGTAATGAAGTGGTGCATATTTACTTATTCTGAGGGTAGTTCACTTAAATCTTATTTATTCAGTAGTGGGAAAATTACTTCAGTTAGGAAAGTAATAATTTGCTATGGTGCGGCATGTGTTGGATATATCACGTGCCGTAGTTCCGGAGGATGATGGATATTATACAGCTGGTAGTCAGGATGCTGTGGATCTATCAGGAAGGTGTACATGGTTAAGAGATGTTGTAATGGTGTGCAGTGGTATGTGGGAAGGCAGTCGTGTAGAGCATATTCGTACATTGTGCTAAGAAGTTGTGGATGGTGCGAGTTCATTCGACCAGTTATATATTTGTGACGGATGGCTTCGATGTGGGTTGTGATTTCGGGAAAGGTTATTCGCTCGTACAGTAGTCGTGTAGGACGTGGTAGGACTACTCTGAAGGCCAAACGAAGAGCATGTCTTTCCAGAACTTGTAGTTTGTGATAGAATGAGTCTGGGGCTGATATCCATGCAGTGTGGCTGTAAATAATTGCTGGTCGAAGGAAAGCCTTGTAGGTATGTAGGACAACCTGGGAGTTGAGTCCCCAGGATGTTCCAATTAGCCGTTTGAGCAAGCTCAGACGATTTGTAGCTTTTTGGACGATGTTGAGCAATTGAGGTTTCCAGGTTAGCTTGGAGTCAAATATGACTCCCAGGTATTTTGCAGTGGTGGCAGGCAGAATTGGAGTTCCCCGTATTTTGATGTTTAATAATGTTGGGTTCCTTTGGATCTTCGAGCGACAGCCTGTCTGTAGAAACACCAATGCTTGTGTTTTGAGAGCATTAATTGTGAGACGACATTTGTCACACCATCTTTGGAAGGAGTTTATAGCTGGTTGGAGAGTTTGTTTATAGCTTGGATGGTTGAACAACATGCGAGAAATGCGGTGTCGTCAGCGAATTGGTAGATAAAAACTTGTGGGTTTTTTGGCATATCGGCAACGTATAGTATGTAGAGTAATGGTGATAAAGCAGCACCCTGTGGAACGCTAGAGTAAGGGAAAATGGGGTATGACATCGCTCCATTTACAGTGACATAAGCGACCCTATTTGTTAGAAAGCTGTGTACTAATCTGACATAGGAAAGCGGTAGGTGGAATTTATGGAGCTTGTAGATGAGTCCAGTATGCCATACTTTGTCAAATGCTTTCTCCAGGTCGACTAGTACTAGACATGATGGTTTGGAAGTGTTGAAGTGATTTGTGATGCGAGTCGTTAGTTTTAACAAATTATCAAGGACACTGTGTTGAGGTCTAAAGCCTGCCTGGTGCGACGGAAGTAAACTGTGTGCTTGTAAGTGCATGTGTATGCGTCGAACAATGATGCGTTCGGATATTTTGCTAAAGGTTGATGTGAGCTGAATAGGTCGATAGTTTGTGGGGTTGGTACTATCTTTGTGTGGGTTTGGAAACATTAGAATCTTCGAAATCTTCCAGTCTGTCGGGTAGTGTCCTGTGCGGAGGATAAAATTGTAGATAATGGCCAGAAGGGACAGCAATGCAAGTGGGGGCTGTTTGATAAATGCATAGTACTTGCACTGCGCTGGTAGATATCGTAGACAATGTAAGTAAAGGAATAGATGAAAATGAAGTTACACTTTTAGTCTTGTTGGACTATCCAAGAGCGTTCGACTCGATCAATCATGAATTGCTATTGGCCAAACTGTATCACTATGGCGTTACCGGAAATGCGTTAAATTGGTTTCGATCATATCTCGGCAACAGGAAACAACGTGTGAAATATCGGGAACCGGAAGTCACATACTCTAAATGGTTAGTTGTTCAACAAGGCGTCCCTCAAGGAAGTATATTGGGTCCACTACTATACATGATTTACGTAGCTGATTTCGACCGCGCTGTCCAATATTGCCACTACCATCAGTATGCTGACGATTCGCAAATCTATATTCAGTGTAATACAAAAAACTACGATAATGCAATGACCAAACTTCAATTCGACCTTGATGCTATTACAAATTGGTCACGGAGGAACTCCCTTCAATTAAATCCAACAAAATCTTGCTTCATGACCATAGGAACTCATGGTACCCTTAAGAAACTTCACAAAAACGCACCTTCTCCTCCAACTCTTGGCAGTATACAGCTATGCGAAGTGGATACAAGCAAAAACTTGGGGATTGTGTTCGATAGATACTTAAATTGGGAGCCACAAATCGAATTTATTGTGAAAAACTGTATGGGGAAACTTAAATCTTTGTATCTTTTAAAACATACTCTGGACGCTAATGTTAAAGATCGTCTTATGCAAGCACTCGTCCTATCCACATTAGACTATTGCGCTCCAGTGTACAGTAATATATCCCAGGGCTTAAACTATAAACTTCAAAAAATTCAGAATTGTTGTATACGTTTCATATTTAACCTAAACAGAAAGGAACATGTATCCCCCTATTTAAAGAAACTTTCTTGGCTAAACATCAACAATAGAAGAAAATACTTAACACTCACCTTGATGCACAAAATACTTAAGAGTGGCTCCCCAAAATACTTATCCGATAAGATCTGTTCTCGTAGAACATCAGCCGAACATAATATCCGCAACAAGCACAATCTAAAAATCCCCAAACATAAAACCGCCACATATAACAAGTCCATCATTGTTACAGGGATCAGGGAATGGAACAAACTGCCTGCACCATTGACTCACATTATTTGCCATCAAAGTTTTAAGAAAAATCTGAAGAACTTACTATTGTCCCAACAACTTAATTAACCTTCATATGTTAACAATTGCACCTGCACTTATACATCATATAATGCATACCTAACCTACCCCCCCCCCCCCGCATACACATTGAACTAACGAAGACTTATTACTTATCATTACTCAACAGTATATATACTAATCTATTCATTGTATTATTTTATCATTGTATAATCTTTATATTATCTTTATTGTATTATCATGATCATTATGTGTTTTTTTCTTTCTTTTTGTTTTTATTCATTTTTATTCATTTATTGTATCTTTGACAAGGGTTGGTTGTAAGAACGGCCCATGAGGCCGAAACACGCCTGCTTAAATAAAGACCATTCTATTCTATTCTATTCTATTGTCCAAGCCGGGATCAGTGTTTCTCTTCCTACGCACCGTATTGATAATATCGTCTGTTGTAATAGGAACAGTTAGAGCATTAGTAGGATCAATATCGTGCGTATTGCTGGGTTGTAGTTGCCTGTTATTGGGGTTGGTGACTCTGTCAATTTTGGTCTGGAGGCGGAGATTTGGGGCTAGTTGTGGTGTTGGTGTGAAAGTGTCTTGCAAGACATTTGCGAAGGCATAAGCTTTTTCAGTGTCGGTGTTTAGGGCTGCGTCCTTGATTGTTATCGGATAGGGAGTACTACTGGATTGCCCAGTGAGCACCTTGAAACGTTTCCAGTATTTGGTGGGATGGCTTTCATCACTCAATTGGTTGCACGTTTCAATCCATCGACGTTGTTTATAAGCTTTTATATAGTTTTGTACTGTACGCAGCCATTGACGGTGTAAGTTAAGGGATTCAGGATTTCTGGTCTGGAGGTAGTCCCTATATGCTCGTCGTGATGCTGTGATTAGATGAAGATATTGCGGAGGTAGCTTTGGTTTGTAACTATTGAGAGTGGTCGTAGGTATGTGATTGGTGGCCGCACTGGTAATCTGTGCCGTAAGATGTTGCACCATCGTATCGAGTTCCTGTAAATTGTTTGGTGGTGGATGCGGGTCAGAAAAAGCATTCTGTAGCTTTTCACTATATGCCTCCCAGTTCACTTTGTTGTAACACCAGATTTTTCGAGGTTGTATTGTACTGCTTGTATTGCGGTTACTAAGATTTAAGGTGATTTTCACTGGGTCATGGTCACTGCCGATGGAATCCAGCACAGATATGTTCAAGCAGGCACTAAGAGATGTTGATGTTATAACAACGTCAGGGGTAGTGTTACTTATGGGACGTGTGGCTCTGGGCAGTACATGGAATTCTGCTGTAGTGTTTTGGTCCAGAAATTGTAAAAAGTTTGTTTTGTCTTGCATGCTACGACTATGATAATTGATGTCCGCTGCTATGATATAATGTTTGCTAAGGGTTTGGATATGTTGGAAGAATTGGTATGGAATAGTCTCCCCTGGTCTTACATAGATGGTAGCAAATGTAACGACCCGGGATAGAAAGTAGATGGTACTAGCAGTATGTTCTGGCAAGTGGAAGTTTGGTGGGAAGGTTACTGTTCGATGTGGTAATTTTCTATCTACTCCAATTGCTGTGCCGCCGTTTACTCTTAAACCCGGCGGACCATCGTGGCGTAAGATGTTGTATGGTGGAATATGACAGATCATTTTTGGAGCCAGATAGGTTTCGTTTAGCGCAAAGCAGTGAACAGATTCTTCCAAGAGCAGGTGTTGCAATAAAGCTTTTCGTTTAGAAACGGATCGGATATTTAAAAATAGAAAATTATACATATTCCGTACAGCCATATTCAAAACCTTAAACCGCAGTTTCCAAGTGGGATATGTGGAAATGTACATGAGGACCAGAGTATGTTGCATGGATTTGCAAGTTGAAAATGGTTTTTGCAGATGCTGTTACTTGGGTTAATATGTGCGTTCTTAAAAATGGGTGCACATTTTGGAGAGTCAGTGTGAAGAAACGTATTAGATCTTCCACTGTTACTGGATGTCGTAGTGAGTTGTCAGGTTCTGTAGCAGTGTCATTGGTGCGCAGGGGAACTGTTAGGTCAGGGTGTTCAGGTATTGCATCTGGCTTGGCTTTGCATTTGTAACTGTATGTAGGATGGTTTTCCGTACATGTGACACATTTTGGTGGAGCAGTTTGGTTTTGACATTCTTTGGTTGAATGGGGTCCTGAACAGTATCCGCATTTATCTCGGTTTGGACATGCAGCAGTAGTGTGCTTGTTATACTGTTGGCATTTTTCGCACCGCAATGGAAGAGGTTGTTGAGAACGGGATGGTTCAACTTTGTACCTGCGTCTGTATATGTATGCTCCACTGTGTAGTAGGTTGTCTACAGCATTTTGTGAGTCTGTTAGGACCCGCACCATGTATGTGGGTCCGTTGTTATTGCGAATACGGATACATTTGCGAATTTGTACACCTTCGCATTCCAGTTCCTCAAAGATCTCTTCGTCTGTTAGGCTAGGTTCTACACCTCTGATGACAACTGATAGTAGTGGGGATTTATGTGGTGGTGGTGTTTGTTTTTGAGTGGAAGCATTCAGTGTTTGGATGTTTGCTTTGGCTCCATAAATTTCAAAAGAAGCTTTGTTTCTAATTAGTTTTGCAAAGTCTGGATCTGGTGATTTCAATATGATGCCATTACGGGTGAACAGTATTTGTGAAATTTGTGCCCTTGGCACATATTTAGATGTTTGTTGGAATACATGTTTTGCTGTATTGCATTTGGTGTCGTAGTTGGTGAGCAGGAAGTTATATATGCTGGTACCCTGTTGTTTGGATTCTAGTTGGTTTGCATGAGCTGTATTTGCTGCATCTCGTTTAATTGGTGATCGAGATCGTTGACGTTGAGGTAATCCTTCATAGGAATTGCGACGTTGGTGTTTGGTGGAATAACTGGACGTTTGCATTGGATCATTGGTACTTCGTGAATCGAGCTTCTTATCGGAGTTTGGACCGTCCGTCCGTTTAGTACCTCCGGTGAAGGTTTTCACCCCTTCTCGCTGTCGTAGCAGCGTTGCAGGAAGACCATGATGCATATGAGAAGACCACAAACGTGAGTTGTTATATGATCCAATGGAACAAACGAAAATCCTGTGGGAAAGCGCACAAACTCAAACCAACCGACAACTCAATCCAATGAAGCTATTCCAAACTAATTGTAGAGCCCAAGACAACCAAGAAGAGGAAGGATGAAGGTAATAAGGGAAAACAGTTTCAAAAAAATAGTGTAAGTCGTATGTCTGCTCCACTCAACGTGTTCAACCAAAAGGTTCCTCGCAATCACCTAACCACCGTATAGGCTCAATTGGTACCGTTTGTCCGTTCCAGACTTACGGCTTCCACCTGGAATAATTGGCCCACGATGCGTGACACAAGAGAGACCAACTTACGATGTATTTTCAGTTTTTTTTGTTTTTTTCCCCGTTCATCCGTTTAGAGGGTTATGTCCCTCTCTTCGGCACGTGCTAGATACTTTAAATATATAATAATAATAGTAATAGATAGGCTAAGTGCACTTTTTTCTATTTTAGGGATTATGAAATGAACATTAACCTAGTCTTGAAATGTCCTTGGATTTTTATTGCTATATTATATTACACCCTACTTTCATTCTTATGTTAGTAAATAAATACCCTTTCTTGTAGTTTGATTCTTAGTTGCAAAATGAAGGGTATAAATGTGGTCGTAATTGTGGTGGATGATGAATGGTGTATAGTTCATAATCGGGATGTCTGGGCCCGATGGTCAGAGTATACAGAGTTAAAAGATGTTGTAATGGAGTATACAATCTGTATGGGTAACAGTCGTGTATTGCATCTTCACGGATTGTGTGAACCAACGGTGGGTGTTCTTTGTCCATGGCCATATAGGTATTTAGGAGGATGTTTGCTCGAAGTCCCCAATTCGTGCCGACAAGTCTCTTCATCAGCTGTAGTCTGTTTTTGGCTTTCTTTTTGATGTTCTGCAAGTGTGGTGTCCATGTTAGTTTTGTGTCAAATATGACACCAAGATATTTGACGCTGTTGGTAGGAATTATGCGTGTGCCACGGATCTTAAGATCTAACATACTTGGATTTCTTTGTACCCTTGAACGACATCCAGTAGGAAGAAATATTATGGCTTGAGTTTTTGCACTATTGATGGTGAGTCTCCAAGTGTCGCACCATCGTTGAAATACATTAATAGCTGGTTGCATAATGCGATTTATTGCTTGAATTGTAGAACCACAAGCCAGTTGAGCTGTATCGTCTGCGTATTGGAATGTTGACACCTGAGAGAATGTTGACATATCTGCGACATAAAGTAAGTAGAGCAATGGAGATAATACCGATCCTTGCGGTACTCCGGCGTTCAGGAAGATAAGGTGAGACAGATTGTTATTTATTGTTACATATGCCATTCGGTTGGTAAGAAAGTTGAAAATTAATCGAATGTAACAGAAAGGAAGGCGAAACTTATGCAGTTTATATATGAGGCCGGTGTGCCACACTTTATCGAATGCCTTTTCAAGATCGAATAGTATTAAACAAGAGGGTTTAGATGTATTGTACTGGTTGTAGATTCGATTTGAGAGTCTTAGTAGGTTATCCAAGATGCTAAAGTGTGGCCTAAATCCGGCTTGGTGTATCGGGAGATAATTATTTGACAATAAGTGAGAATGTAATCGGCGGACTAAAATTTTTTCAAGGATTTTGCTGAGTGTTGACGTTAGTTGTATAGGTCTATAGCATTTTGGGTCTGTACGATCTTTATCAGGCTTCGGAAACATGAGAACCTTCGACACTTTCCATTCGACAGGGTAATATCCAGTGCGAAGGATTAAGTTGTATATCACGGCGAGAAATGACAACATTGCTAGTGGAGCTTTCTTTATCAAGACATATGTGACGGAATCAAACCCTGGGGCAGTGTTTCTTTTGTTGAGGACTGCGTTTGTTATATCATCTGTGGTGATTAAAGTAGTAAGAGGGTGATTTGCGTTGATAGTATGATGAGGACTGGGTTGCAGTTGTCTATTTTCAGGATGTACCTTCCTTGTTATTTGAGATTCTAATCTGCTATTTGGGGCAATCGGAAGCGGAGGAGTAAATGTGTCTTGGAGAATCTGTGCAAATTCATTTGCCTTTTCGTAATAATTTGTAAGAGCTTGTTGTTGTGAAAGAAGGGGATACGTAGTACTTGTATGTTTTCCTGTAAGCATATGAAATCGTTTCCAGAATTTACTAGGATGGCTTTCAGCATCAAGGTGATTACAAGTGTCGATCCACTGACGCTGTTTGTGTGCCTTTATGTAGTTATGGACAGTTCTTATCCACTGGCGGTGAACTCGCAGACATTCAGGGTTCCTTGTTTGTACGTATTACCGATAGGCACGACGTGATGCAGTCACTAGATGAAGGTATTTAGGTGGTAGTTTAGGTTTAAAACTGTTCACAGTTATCTGTGGTAAATGTGTGCTTGCTGCTTGTTTGACTTCTGACGTGATGTTTTTTACAGCCTTATCTAATTCGTCAGAGTTCGTTGGAGGGGTGAGATTTTAAAAGATAGTGGAGAGATCTTCTCCATAACCTTCCCAATTTGCTCTGTTATAATCGTAGATCCGCTTTGGAGGAACCTGTTTGTGTTGAGTATAGTGGTGCACTGGCAGAGTTATTTTAATTGGTGCATGATCACTTCCTATCGGTGCAAGGACTTCTATGTTAATTTTGTCAGCTAAGGAAGGTGACACAAAAACTACATCGGGGGTTGTGTTGCTCTCTGGACGAGTTGCAGATGGTAAATCTTGAAATATACCTGTAGTATTGTTATCGATGGTAGTATGGAAAGCTGTTCGTTCTGCATTTGTTCGACTATGTATATTAATATCAGCTAGTATGAAGTAATGACGGTATGTAGAAGCGATATAAAGAAAGAAGTCTGTAGGTAGAGGGCTAGTAGGTCGTATATATACAGTAGCCAATGTCACATTTATGCTTTTGAGATAAAGTGTGGCAATAGAATATTCTTGGTATGGAAATTGAGGTGGTAATATATTTGTTCTATAGGGAAATTTTGGCTTGATCCCCAGGGCTACTCCACCACATAATCGTTGCGCCGTTGTAGTACCAGGTGTATGTAGCAAGGAATACCTGGATATGTAAAGGGGTGTGGCTTTGGGGATACGGGTTTCATTCAGTGCAAAGAAATGAATGTCTTCTTCCAGGAGAAGTTCCTGGAATATAGCTTTATGTTTCGGTAGAGAACGGATAGGAAATTAAATTAAAAAATAGCATTAAAAATTAAATAGGAAATTATATTGTATATAGCCCGCCATAATTATATAAATAACAGTTAGGTTTCTAAACTTCAGTTTCCAGTGGTACAATTTGAAAATGTACATGTGGACCAGAATATGTAGCGAACAGGTGGACACGAAAAAGAGTCTTAGCTGTCTGTACTATTTTTTGTAATATATGTTGGCGTAGAAATGGGTGGAAGTAGTGTGATTTGTGATATTATAAACCCGAGAAATGATGAGCCCCCCTCAGGCAGATTTGGCTACACTTAAAACTAGCTCAAGATGAGCATATGAGCTTATTGCTCAAGTGTGGTACTCTGTCTAATCCAAGATTTTTGTAAAAATGCCCTCGGGAATTTCCTGTGAAATGATGAGACCCCTCAGATTGATTTGCCTACACTTACAAAAGCTACATCTGTGAGATTGTTGTCCATGAGCTTGTTAAAAATATGCCCCTCTTGATATTTTTTTTGGCTATACTTAAAACTAAGCCAAGATGCTACACACACACACACACACACACACACACACACACACACACATACACACACACACACACACACACACACAAAAAGCACACTGCTGAACCCAACTGATATTTTTTATTAAGTATAGAGTTTTGATTTGAACCCCAAGAAATTTTATATAAATACCAAAGCCAAAAAATATTAACATACATACACACATACACACACTAAATATACAAAACACACTGCTGAACCCAACTGATATTTTTTTATTAAGCATAGAATTTTGATTTGAACCCCAAGAAATTTTATATAATAAACATAACAAAATTCTAATATTTATTTTTGTTTAACAGGCACAACAAGTTCTGAGCACATAAGCAGGTTCTGAGGAATACAAGGTAGCAGCAGCAGCAAACAATTAACTTATAGAAGGCAGTGTGTATCCTATCTAATTGCATGGATAATCTTGACACAGGATTGAAAATTAAACTTGTTAGAATTGGTTATTGAGAATTATTGATTATAGATATATGTCCCTATCTCTGACAGAGCTGTGCTGTGATGAGGTACAGGCTTCAGAGCAGATTTCAAACAAATATCTTGCCTCTTCCTGCATAGAGACCCGAGCCTGGCTGAGCACTGATGTGAAGGGATTTGGAAATGTGAAACAAGACAGGAAATTTGTTACACTAATGAGAAGAAAATTAAACTTGTTAGAATTGATTACTGACTTATTGATTACAGATATGTTTTCAATTAAATTTATACTCAATGTCCCTATCTCTGACAGAGTTATGCTGTGATGCTGTTATTAGGTACAGGCTTCAGAGCAGATTTCAAACAAATATCTTGCCTCTTCCTACATACAGACCCGAGCCTGGCTGAGCACTGATGGGTAGGGATTTGGAACTGCATGCAAAACAAAACAGAAAATTTGTTACACTGATGAGAAGAGCTACTGACAAGAATAATTATTATTGATTACAGATAAGTTGTTAGAGCATATAATCATAGAACATGTGGCAGGGCAATGAGATTGTAACAAGAGAGAACCTGAAAAATACAGAAACATAAAAACAATAAAACATCTCATATATCCAGATTGTTGCAGGTTGTCATATCTTATAGAGGTTTATACTCAATGTCCCTGTATCTGCCAGAGCTGTGCTGTGATGTTATTATTAGGTACAGGCTTCAGAAAATTATACCCAAGCAGATTTCAACTATGCCTGTTCCTGCATACAGACCCCCCGAGCCTGGCTGATATTTCTACAGCACTGATGGGCAGGGATGGAACTGCATGTGAAACAAGACAGGAAATTTGTTACACTGATGAGAAGGAATTGATTACTGACAAGAATAATGATTATTGATTACAGATATGTTTTCACAATAAAGTTTATACTCAATGTCCCTGTCTCTGACAGAGCTGTGCTGTGGTGTTATTATTAGGTACAGGCTTCTGAAAATTATACCCAAGCAGATTTCAACTATGCCTGTTCCTGCATACAGACCCCCCGAGCCTGGCTGATATTTCTACAGCACTGATGGGCAGGGATGGAACTGCATGTGAAACAACACAGAGAAGAGCCTATTAAGAATTAAACTTGTTAGTGACTTATTGATTACAGATATGTTTTCAATTAAGTTTATACTCAATGTCCCTATCTCTGACAGAGCTGTGCTGTGATGAGGTACAGGCTTCAGAAAATTATACCCAAGCAGATTTCAAAATTTTATGTACCACTGCAGGTATCATGCCTCTTCCTGCACACAGACCCGAGCCTGGCTGATATTTCTACAGCACTGATGGGCAGGGATGGAACTGCATGTGAAACAAGACAGGAAATTTGTTACACTGATAAGGAGAAGAGCCTATTAAGAATTAAACTTGTTAGAATTGATTACTGACAATTATTGATTACAGATATGTTTTCATGCATCGATTATGAAGTTGTTAGCATAGAACATGTGGCAGATATTATTATAGTGATGGTGCAGAGAGAAACAAGATTGTAACAAGAGAGCCTGAAAAATACAAAAATATAAAATCAATAAAACATCTCATACATCCAGATTGTTGCAGGTTGTCATATCTTATAGAGGTTTTGTTCTGAATATAACTATATTTTATTGATTCCTTCTGTATGTTGTAATCTGAAAGCACCCTGTCATCCTCAAGCTGCTTGCATGCAAATATGAGCCTCTGTTGATCGGGAGGGATTCCCTCCTTATCCTGTATTTTCTGCTTTATAGCAGCAACAGTGTCCTCTGGATTTACCTCCAGAGTCACTGTCTTGCCTGTCAATGTTTTCACAAATATCTGCATTAATGGCTGCTTCTTTATCAGAGTTATGCTGTGATGTTATTATTAGGTACAGGCTTCAGAAAATTATACCCTAGCAGATTTCAACTATGCCTCTTCCTACATACAGACCCGAGCCTGGCTGATATTTCTACAGCACTGATGAGCAGGGATTTGGAACTACATGCAAAACAAGACAGGAGAAGAGCCTATTAAAAATTAAACTTGTTAGAGTTGATTACTGTTATTGATTACAGATATGTTTTCAGGTTTAGATTATGAAGTTGTTAGCATAGAACATGTGGCAGATATTATTATAGTGGTGGCAATGTTGCAGAGAGAAACAAGATTGTAACAAGAGAGCCTAAAAAATACAGAAACATAAAATCAATAAAAAATCTCATACATCCAGATTATTGCATGCAAATTTCAACTACAAATATCTTGCCTGTTTCTACACACAGACCCGAGCCTGGCTGATATTTCTACAGCACTGATGGGCAGGGATTTGGAACTGCATGTAAAACAAGACAGGAAATTTGTTACACTGATGAGAGAAGAGCCTATTAAAAATTAAACTTGTTAGAATTAATTACTGACAATTATTGATTACAGATATGTTTTCATTGAAGTTGTTAGAGCATATAATCATAGAACATGTGGCAGATATTATTATAGTGATGCAGAGAGAAACAAGATTGTAACAAGAGAGCCTGAAAAATATGTCCCTATCTCTGAAAGAGCTATGCTGTGATGCTATTATTAGGTACAGGCTTCAGAAAATTATACACAAGCAGATTTCAAACAAATATCTTGCCTCTTCCTACACATAGACCCGAGCCTGGCTGATATTTCTACAGCACCGATGGGCAGGGATTTGGAACTGCATGTAAAACAAGACAGGAAGAGCCTATTAAAAATTAAACTTGTTAGAATTGATTACTGACAAGTTATTGATTACAGATATGTTTTCAGGGTTATGTTGTTAGAGCATATAATCATAGAACATGTGGCAGATATTGTTATAGTGATGGCAATGTTGCAGAGAGAAACAAGATTGTAACAAGAGAGCCTGAAAAATACAGAATCAATAAAACATCTCATACATCCAGATTGTTGCAGGTTGTGATATCTTATAGAGGTTTGTTCTGAATATTTTATTGATACTCAATGTCCCTATCTCTATCAGAGTTATGCTGTGATGCTATTATTAGGTACAGGCTTCAGAAAATTATACCCAAGCAGATTTCAAACAAATATCTTGCCTCTTCCTGCATACAGACCCGAGCCTGGCTGTGATGGGCAGGGATTTGGAACTGCATGTAAAACAAGACAGGAAATTTGTTACACTGATGAGAAGATCCTATAGAGCATATAATCATAGAACATGTGGCAGATATTATTATAGTGATGGCAATAGAGAGAAACAAGATTGTAACAAGAGAGCCTGAAAAATACAGAATCAATAAAACATCTCATACATCCAGATTGTTGCAGGTTGTCACATCTTATAGAGGTTTGTTCTGAATATTGATACTCAATGTCCCTATCTCTATCAGAGTTATGCTGTGATGCTATTATTAGGTACAGGATTCAGAAAATTATACCCAAGCAGATTTCAAACAAATATCTTGCCTCTTCCTGCATACAGACCCGAGCCTGGCTGTGATGGGCAGGGATTTACACTTGCAGCAAATATTTATTTACCTTGATTGCTGTCTCTGCTGAAATAATCAGGGCTGCCTGCTGCGAGTTGATTCCCAACTGCCAGATTCCTGTGCCTGAAATCATATTGAGAGGCTAGACAAAACTCTCCCACAGTTGCATATGTCATGCAAATTATTCTGCCCCAGTGCCTGAACAATACAATCATAAGTGCAATCTCTAAATTTTTGCCTTATGAAATACATAATAAGCTCATTCAAACATGGAATATGATACAAACTCTGGATTGAAATCCTTACCACTGTACAAATGCCCATTATCAGTTGTAACAAATTCAATATTCTTATTTTTAGATATCCTGTTAATAATTTTATTTGAATATTTATAATATCTCCAATTTGAACTCTGAGATGCAATCACGGGCATCCTATATTCTAAACAATTGCTATGAGCATTGTTGAACCAATAATTGTTAAACAATTTCAACCTTAAATCATAATGGCACCTGTCTGTATAAAAATTAACAAACAATCCAACAATTCTTTTGTACCTGTTGTATACAAGCCTTTCAAACTTGGTGATAAAATTGAGATAGAGGCATTGGAATGGCCTGTCACTGGCAAGCACCCACTGCATTTCAGTTTCATTTTGCACTGTAAACAGGTCATACTCGGACAGGCCAAAGAATCTAAGCTTTAAATCATCAACAAGTGACTTAGATTTTATGTATTTTGAAATACATCTTCTCTCAAAAAATCCTGTGTCAAGATTATCCATGCAATTAGATAGGATACACACTGCCTTCTATAAGTTAATTGCTTGCTGCTGCTGCTGCCTTGTATTCCTCAGAACCTGCTTATGTGCTCAGAACTTGTTGTGCCTGTTAAACAAAAATAAATATTAGAATTTTGTTATGTTTATTATATAAAATTTCTTGGGGTTCAAATCAAAATTCTATGCTTAATAAAAAAATATCAGTTGGGTTCAGCAATGTGTTTTGTATATTTAGTGTGTGTATGTGTGTATGTATGTTAATATTTTTTGGCTTTGGTATTTATATAAAATTTCTTGGGGTTCAAATCAAAACTCTATACTTAATAAAAAATATCAGTTGGGTTCAGCAGTGTGCTTTTTTTTGTGTGTGTGTGTGTGTGTATGTGTGTGTGTGTGTGTATGTGTGTGTGTGTGTGTGTGTGTTTGTGTGTAGCATCTTGGCTTAGTTTTAAGTATAGCCAAAAAAAAATATCAAGAGGGGCATATTTTTAACAAGCTCATGGACAACAATCTCACAGATGTAGCTTTTGTAAGTGTAGGCAAATCAATCTGAGGGGTCTCATCATTTCACAGGAAATTCCCGAGGGCATTTTTACAAAAATCTTGGATTAGACAGAGTACCACACTTGAGCAATAAGCTCATATGCTCATCTTGAGCTAGTTTTAAGTGTAGCCAAATCTGCCTGAGGGGGGTTCATCATTTCTCGGGTTTATAATATCACAAATCACACTACTGGTGGATATTTTGTAGGGTTAATGTTTGAAATCTAAGTAGATCTTCAACAGTCACTGGTTGTTTGAGAGAGTTCTGTGGTGGAGTTGTAGAGTCCATAGTTCTTAATGGTACAGTTAGGTCAGGGCGTGAGGCTTCGGGGTTTGGGCGTGCAGCACAGCGGTAACTATATGAGGGATGAGCCTGTTTGCACGTGTTACACTTGGGTGGTGCATTTAGATTCGTGCAATCTTTAGTTGCGTGTTGGCCAGAGCAATAGCCACAGATAGGTGTTTCGGGGCAATTTGCCGTAGTGTGGGAGTTGTATTTCTGGCAGCGTTCGCATCGTAATGGAAGGGGTGCTTTTGAATGTGAAGGTTCAACCCTGTGTCTTTGGCGATATATATAAGCCCCTTCATGAAGTAAGCGATCGATCGTGTTGGAACAATCTGTTATGACTCGCATCAGGAAAGTTGGACCATTATTGTTCTGTATTCGAACGCATTTTATGACTTCATGGCCTTCCAAACGCAGTTCTTCTAATACTTCTTGATCAGCGAGTTCTGGATCTACGCCTCTGATAACCACTGACATGTGTGGTGGTTTGTTTGGAGGTGGTGGTTGTTTGGTGGTTTTGGGTGTCAGTTGGGAAAGAGCAGCCTGTGGTCCAAAAATTTCAAACGAAACTTTGTTTCTCAAAGTGGATAGAAATTGCGGATCTCTGGATTTGATAATGATGCCATTTCTGGTGAATAAAATTTGTTCTACTTGTGCTCGGGGGAGGTATTTTTGCAACTGTTGAAGAAGTAGCTTAGAAGTTCTATACTTGGGGTCGTAGTGTTGCAGTAGGAAGTTGTAGACAGTGGAATTTACTTCAGTGCGACCATCGGTTTGTGCAGTATCTCTGGAATTGAACTTTGATATGCGTGCTTGTTCTTGATATTTTTGTTTCTTTTGTAGTTGAAGAGGAGATCGAGAGCGATCCCTGGATGTTTTTGAATCGGCTGAATTGCTTCTTGAGTTGCCTCGGTCTTGTTTTTGGATTATCCTGTCTCTAGAGTTTGCACCCCCAACTTGTTGGGGGAGCCCTTTATGCATGATGAGCGAAGGGAGGCAACCTAGTAATCCTTTTCAAAGACGAAACAATTAGGAGACAGAGTTATTTCGGGTGTTGCAAAAATAAGCAAAGTACAAGGTGCTGCAAACGAGAATTGTAGCACAGTTTGCTTCAAAATAAAGAGAGTACAAGTGCTGCAAACGTGGATTGTAGCACAGTTTGCTTCTAAATAAGTAGAGTACAAGTGCTGCAAACGAGGATTGTAGCACAGTTCGCTTCTAATTAAGCAGAGTACAAAGTGCTGCAAACGAGAATTGTAGCACAGTTTGCTTCTAAATAAGCAGAGTACAAGGTGCTGCAAACGAGAATTGTAGCACAGTTTGCTTCCAAATAAGTAGAGTTCTTACCAGTGTTTGCAAACGTGATTAGCAAACAGTTGCTTCAAAGTAAGCAGTAATGATTGTATGTCCCTTCACAGCAAGGCGTTCTGCCGAAGGCACCTCGAACACACCAAACCATTGTATAGGATTCAGTTTCCTACAGCCGTCCGTTCCAAACGTGCTGAAACCAAACCCACAGTGAATGTGTCAAGGGGGACCAACCGAGAGAGATGCGCTTATTTTCAGTTTTTTTTTTTCGTTCATCCGTTTAGAGGGTTATGTCCCTCTCTTCGGTACGTGCTGATACTTTTAAATATATAATAATAATAATAGATAGGCTAAGTGCACTTTTTCTATTTTTGGGATTATGAAATGAACACTAACCTAGTCTTGAAATGACCTTGGATTTTCATTGCTATATTATGTAACACCCTACTTTCATTCTTATGTTAGTAAATAAATACCCTTTCTTGTAGTTTGATTATTACTTGCAATATGAGGGGTATAAATGTGGTCGTAATTGTGGTGGATGATGAATGGTGTATAGTTCATAATCAGGATGTCTGGGCCCGATGGTCAGAGTATACAGAGTTAAAAGATGTTGTAATGGAGTATACAATCTGTACGGGTAGCAGTCGTGTATTGCATCTTCACGGATTGTGTGAACCAACGGTGGGTGTTCTTTGTTCATCCTGTTATTTATATATTCTTTTCGCAATGCCTCTAGGTGAAGTGTTATATGTGGAAAACTTATTCGTGAGTATAAGAGTCGAGTTGGACTTGGTAGTTTGATTCTGTATGCCAGTCGACATGCATGTCTCTCTATGATTTGTAGTCGTTCATAGAACGAGTCCTCTGCTGAGAGCCATGCTGTGTGTCCATACGTAAGTACGGGCCGAAGAAAGGCCAGATAGGTATTTAGGAGGATGTTTGCTCGAAGTCCCCAATTCGTGCCGACAAGTCTCTTCATCAGCTGTAGTCTGTTTTTGGCTTTCTTTTTGATGTTCTGCAGGTGTGGTGTCCATGTTAGTTTTGTGTCAAATATGACACCAAGATATTTGACGCTGTTGGTAGGAATTATGCGTGTGCCACGGATCTTAAGATCTAACAGACTTGGATTTCTTTGTATCCGTGAGCGACATCCGGTAGGAAGAAATATTATGGCTTGAGTTTTTGCACTATTGATGGTGAGTCTCCAAGTGTCGCACCATCGTTGAAATACATTAATAGCTGGTTGCATAATGCGATTTATTGCTTGAATTGTAGAACCAGAAGCCAGTAGAGCTGTATCATCAGCGTATTGGTATGTTGACACCTGAGAGAATGTTGGCATATCTGCGACATAAAGTAAGTAGAGCAATGGAGATAATACCGATCCTTGCGGTACTCCGGCGTTCAAGAAGATAGGATGAGACAGATTGTTATTTATTGTTACATATGCCATTCGGTTGGCAAGAAAGTTGAAAATTAATCGAATGTAACAGAAAGGAAGGCGAAACTTATGCAGTTTATATATGAGGCCGGTGTGCCACACTTTATCGAATGCCTTTTCAAGATCGAATAGTATTAAACAAGAGGGTTTAGATGTATTGTACTGGTTGTAGATTCGATTTGAGAGTCCTAGTAGGTTATCCAAGACGCTAAAGTGTGGTCTAAATCCGGCTTGGTGTATCGGGAGAAAATTATTTGACAATAAGTGAGAGTGTAATCGGCGGACTAAAATTTTTTCAAGGATTTTGCTGAGTGTTGATGTTAGTTGTATAGGTCTATAGCATTTTGGGTCTGTACGATCTTTATCAGGTTTCGGAAACATGAGTACCTTCGACACTTTCCATTCGACAGGGTAATATCCAGTGCGAAGGATTAAGTTGTATATCAAGGCGAGAAATGACAACATTGCTAGTGGAGCTTTCTTTATCAAAACAAATGTGATGGAATCAAACCCTGGGGCAGTGTTCATTTTGTTGCGGACTGCGTTTGTTATATCATCTGTGGTAATTAAAGTAGTAAGAGGGTGATTTGCGTTGATAGCATGATGAGGACTGGGTTGCAGTTGTCTATTTTCAGGATGTACCTTCCTTGTTATTTGAGATTCTAATCTGCTATTAGGAGCAAGCGGAAGCGGAGGAGTAAATGTGTCTTGGAGAATTTGTGCAAATTCATTTGCCTTTTCGTAATCATTTGTAAGAGCTTGTTGTTGTGAGAGAAGAGGATACGTAGTACTTGTATGTTTTCCTGTGAGCATATGAAATCGTTTCCAGAATTTGCTAGGATGGCTTTCAGCATCAAGGTGATTGCAAGTGTCGATCCACTGACGCTGTTTGTGTGCCTTTATGTAGTTATGGACAGTTCTTATCCATTGACGGTGAACTCGCAGACATTCAGGATTCCTTGTTTGTACGTATTCCCGATAGGCGCGACGTGATGCAGTTACTAGATGAAGGTATTTAGGTGGTAGTTTAGGTTTAAAACTGTTCACAGTTATCTGTGGTATATGTGTACTTGCTGCTTGTTTGACTTCTGACGTGATGTTTTCTACAGCCTTATCTAATTCGTCAGAGTTCGTTGGAGGGGTGAGATTTTGAAAGACAGTGGAGAGATCTTCTCGATAACCTTCCCAATTTGCTCTGTTATAATCATAGACCCGCTTTGGAGGAACCTGTTTGTGTTGAGTATAGTGGTGCACTGGCAGAGTTATTTTAATTGGTGCATGATCACTTCCTATCGGTGCTAGGACTTCTATGTTAATTTTGTCAGCTAAGGAAGGTGATACAAAAACTACATCGGGGGTTGTGTTACTCTCTGGACGAGTTGCAGATGGTAAATCTTGAAATATACCTGTAGTATTGTTATCGATGGTAGTGTGGAAATCTGTTCGTTCTGCATTTGTTCGACTATGTATATTAATATCAGCTAGTATGAAGTAGTGACGGTATGTAGAAGCGATATAAAGAAAGAAGTCCGTAGGTAGAGGGCTAGTGGGTCGTATATAAACAGTAGCCAATGTCACATTTATATTTTTGAGATAAAGTGTGGCAATAGAATATTCTTGGTATGGAAATTGAGGTGGTAATATATTTGTTCTATATGGAAATTTTGGTTTGATCCCTAGGGCTACTCCACCACATAATCGTTGCGCCGTTGTAGGACCAGGTGTATGGAGCAAGGAATACCTGGGTATGTAAAGGGGTGTGGTTTTGGGGATACGGGTTTCATTCAGTGCAAAGAAATGAATGTCTTCTTCCAGGAGAAGTTCCTGGAATAGAGCTTTATGTTTCGGTAGAGAACGGATGTTCATAAATAGGAAATTATATTGTATATAGCCCGCCATAATTATATAAATAACAGTTAGGTTTCTAAACTTCAGTTTCCAGTGGTACACATTGAAAATGTACATGTGGACCAGAATATGTAGCGAACAGGTGGGCACGAAAAAGAGTCTTAGCTGTCTGTACTATCTGTTGTAATATATGTTGGCGTAGAAATGGGTGGATATTTTGTAGGGTTAATGTTTGAAATCTAAGTAGATCTTCAACAGTCACTGGTTGTTTCAGAGAGTTCTGTGGTGGAGTTGTAGAGTCCATAGTTCTTAATGGTACAGTTAGGTCAGGGCGTGAGGCTTCGGGGTTTGGGCGTGCAGCACAACGGTAACTATATGAGGGATGAGCCTGTTTGCACGTGTTACATTTCGGTGGTGCATTCAGATTTGTGCACTCTTTAGTCGTGTATTGGCCAGAACAATAGCCACAGATAGGTGTTTCGGGGCAATTTGCCGTAGTGTGGACGTTGTATTTCTGGCAGCGTTCACATCGTAACGAAAGAGGTGCCCTTGAGTGCGATGGTTCAACCCTATGTCGTTGGCGATATATGTAAGCCCCTTCATGAAGTAAGCGATCGATTGTGCTGGAACAATCTGTTATTACTCGCATCAGGTAAGTTGGTCCGTTGTTGTTTTGGATTCGAAGGCATTTTATAACTTCATGCCCTTCCAAACGTAGTTCTTCTAATACTTCTTGGTCAGCGAGTTCTGGATCTACGCCTTTAATAACGACTGACATATGAGGTGGTTTGTTTGGCGGTGGTGATTGTTTGGCAGTTTTGGGTGTCAGTTGGGATAGAGCAGCCTGTGGTCCAAAAATTTCGAACGAAACTTTGTTTCTCAAAGTGGATAGAAATTGCGGATCTCTGGATTTGATAATGATGCCATTTCTGGTGAATATAATTTGTTCTACTTTTGCTCGGGGGAGGTATTTTTGTAACTGTTGAAGGAGCAACTTAGGAGTTCTGTACTTGGGGTCGTAATTTTGTAGTAGGAAGTTGTAGACAGTGGAATTTTCTTCAGTTCGGCCATCAATTTGTGTGGTATCTCTGGGATTTAACTTTGGATTGCGTGTTTGTTCTTGATATTTTTGTTTCTTTTGTAGTTGAAGAGGAGATCGAGAACGATCCCTGGGTGTTTTTGAATCGGCTGAAGTGCTTCTTGAGTTGCCTCGGTTTTGTTTTTGGATTATCCTGTCTCGAGAGTTTGCACCCCCAACTTGTTGGGGGAGCCCGTTATGCATGGTGAGCGAAGGGAGGCAACCTAGTAATCCTTTTCAAAGAGGAAACAATTAGGAGACAGAGTTATTTCAGGTGTTGCAAAATAAGCAAAGTACAAGGTGCTGCAAACGTGGATTGTAGCACAGTTCGCTTCTAGTTAAGCAGAGTACAAAGTGCTGCAAACGTGGATTGTAGCACAGTTCGCTTGTAGTTAAGCAGAGTACAAAGTGCTGCAAACGTGGATTGTAGCACAGTTCGCTTCTAGTTGAGCAGAGTACAAAGTGCTGCAAACTTTGCACGTGATGGAGAGAGTCAGAGTCAAAGTCTCGGAACAGCCACTTACCAAACAAGATTTTAGAACCAAACAGCCAATGAGAAACAAGGACAGAAACCAGAGCCAACGAAAGAAAGAAAGGATTGGTATCTCTAGCTACTGTGACCAGAGCTCCAACGGGGAATGTTTGGGGCTACAACCTAGTTGCGGCCACCTGAAAAGTGTCGTTCGAGCTAGATATCCCTTCGCAGCAAGGCGTTCAACAAAGTACCTCGGGAACACCAAACCACTGTGTAGACTGCAATTACCTCCAGTCGTCCGTTCCAAACGTACTGAAATTACAGTCACAGCGAATGTTCCAAGGGGGTTTTCTCTCGACGCACTGACGTCTTATTTTCAGTACTTAGCACCTGATTATATAGTCTGGGATAAAAATATTTATCATGGGAGTTTCACTTGTATTCACCACATTTCATTTTCTGATCTTCCTTACAACTTAAATATTCACACATCTTTCGAAGGATAATGAAACACATTTTTTCACTAATTACAATCGAAGTTATCCTTATTTGTGTTACTAAAACTTATGTTTGTTTTGCATTTGAGTCGCACTGCTATCTAGTGTACGCTGTAGGAAATATAAGACAATGCACACACAAATTCAGATTAAACAAAACACTCCGATCTGACGCTTGTGGCGCTCATGGTGGTGACCATCCAAACTAAAGCGCATTCAGTGGAATGTTTTTTTTGTTGTTTTTTTAACGTTGATGCAACGTTATCACAACGTTGTTCCCCTACATACAACATTCATCATATATACAACATGCATACAACATTGTGGCAACGTTATCACAACGTTGTTCCCCTACATACAACATCAATCATATATACAACATGCATACAACTTTGTGGCAACGTTATCACAACGTTGTTCCCCTACATACAACATTCATCATAAATACAACATTCATACAACTTTGTGGCAACGTTAGTGTGTTGACTGGGTTGATGCATATACCTCAAGCAGCATAACGTTTGTGCGTTCTGCAATTGTAATTTATTTACATCCATGGCAAGTCTGGGGCTCATTTAGTCATGCGGGCAGAACGTTACACGCGTTTTCTGGTTGCTTAATATATCAACCAACGCTTTCCTTATTCTTGCAAACTCAGTAACCTTGGCTAACTTGAAAAAAAAAAAAACATGTTCTAACGTGCAACCTAAACCCTATGCTACAGCATTCCGTGCCCGGGGGCAAGCTTGAGCGGAATATTAATTGGCTAAAACCGGTTCTACATGCGACGAACAGTTTCAAAGACTTGACCTTGACCGCGCATTCCTAGACATCCTTTGTTATCTCGTTCAATCCCGCCCTTCTCCTACGCCTTTGTATACATTTCCCGTGTTCTTGTTGTCTAGTGAACCATGGAAAAACTGGTTCTTAAAATCTACCGACGCGTTTTCTCATTAGTAAATCGGGTTCTTTCTTTCTTCTGGCGTTGTGACGCCATTTGACCTTGACAGCCCATTCGCCAAATTTATTTTTCGTTTACCTCCGCGGAGTTAATTGTCTTCTGACTTTCGTCTCAGACCAGCGTCTATCATGCCATATAACATTATTCCATAGTACAATATAATTATTACCAGTACATATTGTGGGATCAAGAACCAGGACCGTCCTAAATCGTAATTGAACGTTACCGTTACACAATAGCGTTTAATAAATCCTAAAATCTTATTTTCAATACTGTAACATGAATTATTATCGTTTTATACATTACATACTTTACAGTAATGAACATAAAATCATATACATAACATTTAGTTCCGCTAATTACCTTCTATGTACATATTTTTCATAAAATTAATATTCATATTTACATAAAATTTATAAATATGCAGATACATAAATATAAATTAGTTCTAATGATATGTAACTTTATTCTAAATACATGCATATTAATTATGAATACTAAACACCAACTGTCATTATCGTACTGAAGCACTACTATAATATTGTGAACAAGTATCAAGGATCACTGTTCAAATTACACAAAACCCCTCATCCGTTTCCTAGCTGTGATAACTTGCCATTTCATATAACTTTTACGGGTTTCTAATTTTTATTGCGACAATGAAAATGGCTAACAAATTCATGGATAAGATTATATAAACAGTAATTCTGTATACCTTCAACATAAGCTCCAGACCATTATTTTCAAAGTGTGCTTTATTAAAATTCTTTTAATGTGTTTACGTGTGTGCTTAACTACATATACACAACTAGAAAACTAGTATTTTTCATAATTTCTCAATCAAAAGTCTCATATTCGTCGATATATTGCACTTATTACATACATAACGCAACAAAATAAATTTATACAAGAGAAATTTCAGTTTTTAAAGTAATAGGTGATTCTGGAAGTATTTTGAATGCTGTTCACGGAAATGAAATCCATTTCTTCCCATCACGTCAGTATTTTTCCGTAGGTAAGGATTTTCCCCCACGTCACCAAGTTCAAACGATCCACCATATTATAACATCGAGGTTTGGATATATTGACAAGTACGTACATTTTTATAAGGAATTTTGAAAATAAAACTGAAGGAACCAAAGTCAATACAATTTTATGTCAATGTGTCATGTGAAAGTGGAAGGTGGATTAAGTATTTACATTTCAATATGCATTTATATTTCGAAATTGGAGGGTTTGTATTGTAAAAAATCAATATTTTACAACCATCTAAAGTGAGCCACTACACTTTTTTTGTAAAATTACGACAGTTAATATACTGCTATTTTCTGAAAGAAACTATACGCGATGAGGAAAAATGGATTTCATTTTTGGAATCAGCATGCTAAAGTTATTAAGAGACAACAGTCATCTGCGAGACTGTCATCAGTCATCCATGTCTACCAGTGTTATCGTGAGGAAAATAGAAGAAAACGTCATCAAGAAAAGAATTCAGAACTTTTTACTTTTCATTCTATGGTGTAAAGTCAGAAATGATGAATTTGTGTAATTTCAATAATAAATGATTCAATTATTGTAGCATTTTGCAACTGACGAGAGCTAATTTCGAACACTGTTGTCCTGTCTTGTGTGTGCCAGATCGTAAGGTAATATGCAGTGGCGTAACTAACAAGCTCTGCGCCCTCCCGCAACTTTCAGTTGTGCGCCTATTTTCGTATTTTTTTAAAAAAAAAAAAACGTTCCATTCTACAGCCTACATTTATATTAGGTATATACAAACATGAAAATACATAGCCTACATGTAATTTCAATCAATGCAAAAACTGGTTGGAAATATTAATAGGACATCAACACAGACAACGTTTCTGACTAACATTTTCATCTTTAGTGCGTCATTTCGGGGCTACAGTCCTTCAAGAAAGCCCGTTTGCTGCCTGCAAACTGATAACTCAACATTTTTTTGTGGTATACAGTGCACGGTTGCCCAGAACACACATATTTGGGAAAGTGGGAATATTATATTTTGTCTCTTAGCCTACACGCACATTATATACAAATCTCGTTGCAAGGTTGAAAGTCAGCGTTGGCAGCTCATTTCTTTGTCGTCTACCCTTGTATGACTTGGCTAATGTACGTTTTCTTCTAATCTGTTAATGCACTTTCTATTTTCTAGTTTGCAGTTGGGCAAAAAAATATAATATGTTTAGTTCAAAATGTATTTTATCGCAGAAAGTAAAACTTTTGTGAACTATCGGTCACTAAATTTATCATCCTTACTGCGCCCCCGAAGGTCGTGTGCCCCCATCCCGCACCGCGGGGGTCGCGAGGTTGTTATTTACGCTACTGGTAATTAGTTTCCCGCTGGGAGACAATGCTGACGTCGTCACAGTTGCAAACAAGGGTAACAGATTTCATTGCTGTATCATCAAAAGAGAAAATTTGACACGCGTAAAACAGAGGCAGTGAAAAATCCGTCTGTACTCAATTGGGTGAGAAATGGAACGGTATTCGAGTCCCGTCGAACGTGAACATGTGTTTTCACCATGTTCTACAGAATAAGAACGTACGTGCATAGATTTTCTTCTGCACTTTTAACACAAATCAACGTGCGTTATGAGCAGATCATAATTTCTGATCTTCCTTCACCAGTGCCCCTCAGGAGTGTAAAAATGCTCAATGAAAATTCGATGTTTTTCATAATACATCCATAATGTGATGTGGTAAAAGTGCGGGTTATATTATCATTTTCCGATTTATCTTACATTTCCCTTGTTTAACTAAGTTCCTCTAAAAGAGAGCAACAATATTTAGTTTCTTCTTTAAAATATACCGGCGACGTATTTTCGGAGAATTTTCATTGGAGGTTTTAATTTGGCAAACACAATTCGGTACATAATTCCTTAGGAACTGTCGTCTACGTCTCCATTCCAACATTTGTTGAAGCCTTCGTGCTGCACGTGTTCATTAGTGTTGTATTCCACCGAAATGTATCCAACGTAGATGACCACGGAAGCGACAAATAGCATTGGAAACACTACTATTGACAGCCTGTCCTGAATGCCCCACCTTTCTTTATCGTAGCGGGTGAAACAGTTTCTGACTGATTTCCTCAATGACTTTGTGATGGATGGCTTCTCAAGAACCTACAATGAATAATAAAAATATTGCTTTTATTTTCTACTGAGAAGCATTGTTTCCTAAGTATGTCGATCGGACAGTTTTGCGTCTAATGTCAGCAAAGTTCATTATGTGCCACTACAAGCCTCAATATTTCAAACATCAGAAGAAACGGGACTATACAAGCACAAACCTGATTACATAAAGTTTTTATGTTATCTTTGATTTTCTCTCTTTTCAATTTTTTGCCAAAAACTTTAGAATGTACCTTTTGCTGATGAATTTTAGGGAACAATTTTCTACCTCTTTAGACTAATAACGCCCTTATTATTATTTTTTATTACTTTTATTTCTACTTCATCACTTCGTTATTGATCCTCTTCGTCACAATTAAACTAGAGACTCAGAGGTAGAAAATTTACGTGAAATATCCAGAAGGTATACAGTTGGAAACATACATGCAGTATGTAACCCTGCGGCTTTTGGCTCTGTTTTGGTTTTGTACCAATAAGAAGAAGTATCCAAAGAATTCTTTATGACATCGTAGAGTCGAATAGCTTATTTTATTTTATGTACCATTGAAGTACAGTCGATGAAATTATCCATTGAACACACTTGAAAATTTGCATAGATAAGCAAAATTCCCAAAAAATAAATCCAGTGTGCGCCATTGCTATATATTATGAAATGTGGTAGCGAAAAATAATGTTATCCCTATCGGTTACAAAAGGCTCACCTTCGTTTTGACGCTGTTTCGAAGCAGAATGTTCTTTCGAACAATGAAGAAGTGCTCGCTGCATGCTGCAGGCAGGGTGGCCCTCCGCGCCAACACCAGAACGTATATGTACTCCACCATCGCCATGAACAAGAACATGACGCACATGACAAGCCAGCTTTCTGCGCACGATATTCCCAGCGTAGGAGGGGACGATGCTCTGAAATGCACAGAATGAAACAAATTAACAAGTGGTTCCACGTGTCCAAAGAGGGGTTGCATTTCCTCCTCCTTGTGGCCTAGATTTCTTATTAGCAGAAGAAGAAACTCCAACGAACGATATTGTTGGTGTAACATAACTGAGCGCTGAGTTCGGCACCAGCGTGGTTGTTCCTTTGTGTTTGTTCCTTCATCTGCCCCGTGATTTCTTCCACATTCGCATAGTTTATTTATTTAAGTATTTGAGTATTTGATTTAACTGCCGAAACACAGCGTACATGCCTAATACACCAGTTTATGATTATAGATAACATATGCAAAATATTAAAATAAAAATTAAGATAAAATAAAATGTGTATGTAATACATGATCAAATATAGTGAGAAAACCAATTTCTTTAAAATAAAGACAAATACAAATTTAAAAAGTACAATGTAATCACATATGTAAAAAACATGTTAAATGTAATATTGCACATGTTATTATCTATCATAATGAAAGTTTATTAGACTCCAGTGGATTATGACCTTATTGAGATATAAGATAATATTTAAAATATTTATTATGTCTAAAATGAGAAGTAACAGAATATGCAGAGCAGTTGTTTCAGCATAATGACGTGTCTATAGTGTAATTTTAGATAATAAATATGGTACATCAAGTTCTCCATTAATTAATTTGGAAATGTAATTGTAATCGTTAATATTTTTTTCTTTCCAAGAGGCGCGAATTATTAAGTTTGTCTAACAAATTATAATATTCATAATAAAACCTAAAAAGTCTGAATTTAAAATACAAAAATGAGACAAATGTTTTCTGTACATTTTCAAGCATGTCTTTCATATTATTGTTACGTGCAAAATTCCATGTTGTTTTCAAAATATGCCTTACATACACGTGAATAACTGAATTAACAATAATAGATTGTTGGCATTCGACCATGTGTTAATTAACTACTCTGGTGGGGTCTGACAAACCCGTGGTCATTTATTTCTCTCTAAATTTAATGCTACTCTGTAAATGGCTCTGGATTCTTGTCTACCCTCCTAGTTTGAGTTGCACTTTCATTGTGTGAATATGACCAACAATTTACTGTGACATTTTTGCAACATGAGTCGCTTGGTGTCTGAGGGACCCCACCAGAGTATAAGTGTAAGTATTTTTCATTGAACATCGTGAATGAAAAACTACTCGATATTAGTTTTGTAGTCTTTCCTTTCATATATATTCAGTATTTTATGGACTGAAACAGTACAAGTTTCCGTGGTAGTGTGCATGTGAGTTTGGGAGTGACTTGAAAAGTCAATACAAGAACTATATATCAATGAGATTGCACATATTCTTGAAGATAGCTCGGAAGAACTAATAGACGAAGAAATTGAACGTGAAGTAAGCAAAATTGAAGATTATGTAGAAGAGAGTAGTCACCCAACCACTAGTGACGAATCTTGCAGTGAGGACGGACATACAGTGGCGATGCGAAAGCAGCAGGTGAGAGTTATTTTCTTGGTAAAGATTCCAAAATAAAGTGGACCACGAATGCACCAGCGCCACACCACCTTCGACGTCATAATATTGCCAGCCATTTACTAGGTCCAAAAGGTGAGGCAGTCTTTTCTTCGATGACACTATTCTGCAGATAATTCTGAAAAATACAAATGAGAAAATAAATGATCTTCGAAAAGTACAAGGATTCTCTACCAACATTTGTGCGATGTTGTGATATGACTGAATTACGCACGCTGCCGGGATTGCTATACCTTTCTGGAGTAATGAAATCAAACCATGAAGATCTTGGTTGGTTGGTTGATTTGGTGCTTTAAGTCCACTTTATGCACAATAAGGCTAATCGGGACTGAACCTACAGTTTAGAGTGGGATCCAAACCACTATGTGCCTCCACAAGGTATCGAACCCAGGATCCATTGATTACAAGGCACCGACGGCAATGAAAATATAAAGTCATTGTTTGCATCTCATGGCTATGGAAGAGACGTATTCCGAGCCACCATGAGTGTTCATCGTTTCTTGTTTCTTCGTTTCGCACTTCGGTTTCATGACAACAAAACAAGAGATGACTGGAAAAAATCGACAATTTAACAGCAACTAAAGAGGTGTTTGATCTCTTTATTGTGCGTTGTAACTCACTTTATACTTATGACGGATTTGCCATTACGGTCTTGCTTCAAACTTCCCCAAGTTTTTTTTTCTCGCTCTCTGAAAAATGACACAGCCGTCTCTAATTAAACAACTTTTCCCCCACAGAACCATCCAAGCAGTTAATCACCGAAACCACTTTATGACATGGAACCCAGTGTGCTCCCGCAATGAACTCTGATCTTCATCCAGTCTACATTTTGCTCCTGTCACCATAAAAATTCATATGCGGCATTTGGTCGAAATTTTGAAATGCAGATGCCAAGAGAGACGTGCTATTAACCACAGCGTTCTGGATAACCGAAATTTGCTGACGTGACAGCCCTGCTACAACATGTTCCTTGTTTTTTGCATCGGCTTCGAAGACAATAAATCCTCTATTGCAGTGAAGAGGGCCATCTTATCTACTTGCACGTAAACAGACCGGCATCTCAGCACGGAGCACGACCTGGGGCCGACGTCGTAACTTCCGCAGTCGAGCCAGCAATTCTATACTTCTGGCACATCGGAGACAAGAGTGAAAAGTGCGGAATGTTGAACTCCAATCTCGCTCCAGTATATATCTTTGCACCAGTAAAGTTAAGACAGCCAGGAAAAGCATAAACAAACTGGAACGTCAGAAGTGATAAGCTCGCAGTAATTTACAACAGGTCTAAATTAATTTGAACCAAATACTTTTAACTTCCCTAACCACCCCCAAGGCTCTGTCTATGTTCTCGAAATAGTATAAAAGCGAGGAAATCACAAATTTTCGCAACAGATCGTCGAAGATTTTTAACTTAAAAAGAACTCCTCGGTGTTGTGCATACATCTTGGTATGTTTCGTGGCGCAAGCTAAGCCTATTTGACCATAGGTATGCCGATGGCCATGCATTGAGTTTATGCGTTTTTGTTGAGTCAAGTCATCGTCAAAGCGAAATCCTCACCTCCGTACTAAGCCTGTTTGCATTATAATCGCAATAAATAAAGAATACATCCTTTCGTTTTCTCTACTGAAATAATGTGGTTGTATTCCTCTGTGCTATGAAGCATTGTCTTTGTCTAACACTATCCCTGTACCTGAGAGGAGTATGTGTACTTTGTCGAGTCTCATCGTTCACCGCTGAGTATTACTGAATTATTAATAACAAGAATAATACAACGACATAATACCAAATCAAATAATAATAAGTTTAATAATAAAACTTAGAACATATCAAGTTCCAGCTCAACGTGTTGGCTCGATATTGTAGTGTACAAGGGCAAGACAATTGTTTAAAGTTATTGTGAAAGAACACTGAACTTTCATATTTGTAGAAAAGCACAGAGTTATTTCATTTCGAAATGGATGGGAAGCATTTACGTAACACAAATAAAAAACTTATTTCAAGTTCAGGACTTAATGTTCCCGATTGTTGTCGGGACATTGAAAAGAACCACATTTGTGTGCAAGAAATGTACAAAGCTTCTACATTATGAATGTTGTGGACTAGATATTCGAAATGAAAGCCACGCAGCTACAGATTTGGTTTGTAGAGATTGTGAATCATTTTCTACGAATACTATATCTGATCCATTAAATGTGTTTGAAGCTTTAAAAGCCATGATTGAAGGAATTAGCAAGCAGCAAGTTTAAAATATGGAAACATTACAAGCTGATATTAGCAAACAGTCTGAAACATTACAGCCTGATATGTGTAAACAATATGAAGCACTGAAAAATTATATATGCAAAGAGTCTGAAACCTTATAGGCTGATATTAAACAGCAGGCTGATTCCATCAACAACTTGAAAGCTGATATTAGCAAACAGTCTAAAACATTACAGGCTGATATCTGCAAAGAGTGTGAGACATTACAGGCTGATATTAAACAACAAGCTGATTTCATCAACAACCTGAAAGCTGATGTCAATAATCAATCTGAAACACTGAAGGCTGATATCTGTAGACAATCTGAAATATTAAAGAAAGATATCGGCAGACAATGTGCGTTATTAAAGGATGATATTGGTAAGCAGCACGATGAATCTATGAAAGCTTTGATAGCTGAAATAGGCGAGATGGCCTATGAAATTCAACAACTGAAATCTGAGAACGAGGAAACTAGGGCCTAATTCTCTGAAGAAATTCGGCAGGCTACAGATATAGACTTTGATGAATTCCATCGTAGCTTGGCAGTTGATGTTAATAAAGCCACGGAAAATGTTCGCAAAGATGTAGAGGATATTAACTCCAGATTCACTGGAGAGTGCAATAAGATTATTGAAACACGGCTGACGATGGAACAGATATTGGCCGAGGCCGAGACTGACAAAATACAGTTCCGGACTGAGGTCCAAGAAAATATTAGTCGGATATCCGTAGTTGTGTCTCAAAGAAGAAAGGTCGTTGAGGAAATAAAGACTCAAGTAGAACAACTTACGAATCAGTTAGAGACTATGTACGTTTCCCGGCAAACAGAAATAGAAACGGGATCTCGAACAGCTGTCACCCGTCTGCAGTTGCTGAGAGTGCAGTGTTGCGAACTATGAACATTGGACTAAGTGAAGTGATGGGCAGATCAGGTGGAGAGTGGACTAGATAAGAAAAACAGGTCTTTCGACCACGCCGCAATATTGATTCAAGAACTAATGAAGTGTCCTCTGCTGTTCCACATACAAATAAACTTTCAGGCGATGACATAGGTTACAAAGAGCGTGAATCCCGCAGGCCACGGCACAGTTCTTATGAAAAAGGGGCAAAGAGGAAACGTCCGGAAAGGAAGAAAGATCGAGGTTCCTACTCTTCCAGTACCAGCTATGATTCTCAGTAGCGAGCAAAAATCAGGAGGCGAACACGAAAGCATAAGAATCTGAGAAGCGGGTCAGATTAGTCGCCGCCAAGATCACAGCGATAAGCAATGACTGGAACTCAAAGGATGGCAGACCTTAATTCCTTGTCGAAGTTCAAGGGAGACCTGGAAGCCCAGAATGCTGAGCATTACTTAAATTTAATGCAGATTCCATAAGAATACCGATTGGAAATTATTCCTCGGCTATTCAAGGGCCAGGCTGAACATTGGTTTCGAGCAAACCAATTAAGATTTCAAGTCCTATTCTTATTTCTGCCGCCGTTTTCGCAAACAATATGCTTCAGAAGAGGCCAAAGAGAGGCAGCTGACAGCAGTGAGATCTCGCCGATACCCAAAGCAGTCCGGTATGAGCATGGAGGAATATGATTGGTCTATTTACTCGGCCTACCACAATCTGTCTGCCGTTACATAGAACCTGAGATTGTGGATTTAATCATCTCCCAGCTTCCATATAGAGCTCGCAGCTTGAGTCTAGCTAATTCTCCACAAACTGTACGGCATCTAGTCGATTTTCTGAAACGTTTCGAGGTACTTGAGGAGCAGGACAGTTGGAAGCCTGCGTGGAACAGAGAAGGTGGTGGCCAGGCAAATGCTCCTAGAAAAAACCAACAAAATAGGGTCAGACAAGCTATGCAGAACCATAGAAATGGATATTCCAATTACAACAGGCGACGTAACCCTCAGAGAAGGGATGGCAGGAACAACTACGCACATGGGCCGCGTCGTTCCAGATCAGATCCAGAAGACCATTCCCGTGACTCCTCACGTAACACCTCTGAACCCAGTAACTTGAGAGCGACGGCGCCTGACGAACGAGCAACGGCAAAGCGTTGACATGACTAGATACTTTTTTTGCGTGCCATCGACCAGTGCTAATCTGAGTGGTATGCAGACGGATTTAGTTAGTCGCCCAATGTGCATTCTTCGTTCCCGATCACGGTTGGACTAAAATCTTGGACATCTCTGGAAACAGATGACAGCGTTATAAATAGTGAAGATAATCATATTTTTGTTGTGCTGACTGTCAATGAAGGAGAACAAAGTTTAGATAGAACACTACAACAGGTAGTTAGAAAGGAATTTTTTCCCAGGGCTCCTTTAATTAAAGCGACTGTAATAGGGGTTGATTTTATTTGTGTACTGGACCCGGGCAGCGAATGTAATCTCATGAACTATCCCATTTGGAAGAATATTAAAGAGAAGCTGCCGTCATTCGAGTTACATCCATGTCCAGATGTTAGGCTGACTGATTCCACTGGGAGAAACAAAACTAGAGTTATGTGGACAAGTATATCTGGAGACTGCTGGAAGAAATTTATTGGAGGAGATGTTTGTCTTGAAAGGTCTCGAAGCTGACTTTATTTTGAGCTACCCGTTGCTCAGGAAATATGAAGTAGGAATTTATCTACAGCACGAGAAGTTATCCTTCACCGCAGACGGAGTTCCGGTAGAGCAGGACCTCCTAAATAGTGACACGACAGGGACGTGTGTAAGAAAAGTTCCTGAAGATTCCCATGTCGATCGGTTGACGGCTAGTCCTGACGACATTCTTGAAAAGTCAATGCGAATGAAATGTTATGCCAAAGGGGTAGAAGACAATTGATATAAGTCTTATTGAAGCATAGAGATGTATTTTCCGAGAGACCTGGTACTATTAAAAACTTCCAGTGTGAGATTGAACTCGCCACAACAGAACTTGTGTATCGATCTCCATATCCCATTCCTATAGCCTAAAGAAAGCTCCTTAAAAAACGGAAAAAGGGAAAACAATGAGATGTTACTGTATATTGATATTCATCTTGTAGGAGCCCTTTAATTGTTGGTAAGCCTGATGGTAACATACGCATGCAAAAATTTTGCTGATTAATTATTGTATTTCTGAGACCACTGGATATTCGCCTGCTGAATTATTCTTCAATCGGCCCGTATCCAAAACATCCTAACTCATTTTTATTGACCCGAACAGGAAGAAGCCCAACCGGATTGAAAGTCGAAATTATTATTAGCTCAAGTCAGGGAGAAGAAAAAACAATCAAAGAATGTAAAACAAAAGGGAAATGCCAAGCCAGTGACAGTTGGAGACTTCGTACAGGTTAAAAACCATTCCTTAATCTCCTCACTAGATAGGACTATTCGAAAGTTATTTAAGTTGTGGGTAGGACCTTATCTAGTGGACAAAGTGGAAAATATTGTTGTGACATTGCTAATTCCAAGGACTAAAGAAGGTAAGGTATGGTATGGTAACTTTTCGGAGGATAAGAAGAAAGAGTTTGTACTTCAAGAATAAGTTCCCTCCATGTAGAAAGGAAGGGGATCCATATTTTTGTGAGGTCAGAATTTTAACATGTGTCACTAATATATTTATATTTGTGAAAGAAAGCGAAATTTTTGTTATTATATGTAATATTGCACCTTGTTTGTAATATATATATATATATATATATCTTTTGTTTAATATTTATTGTATTTTATGCTTTATTATGAGTAGTTCAATGTAACTTTATATTTGCGAGAGTGCACTATGTGAATTTTTATTTCTAGACGTGTGTAGATGTTAGTTTTGTTGGCAGCATCTTTTTATAGATAGTGATTGATCTGTACTTGAATCTGTGTTCTCGAAATAATATAAAAGCGAGGATATCGCAATAAGAAATAACACACATTCGCCACAGATCGTCGAAGATTTTTAACTTAAAAAGAACTCCTCAGTTTTGTGCATACATCTTGGTATGGTAGTTCGGAGCGCAAGCTAAGCCTATGTGACCATAGGTATGCCGATGGCCATGCATTGAGTTTATGCGTTTTAGTTGAGTCAAGTCATCGTCAAAGCGAAATCCTCACCTCCGTACTAAGCCTGTTTGCATTATAATCGCAATAAATAAAGAATACATCCTTTCGTTTTCTCTACTGAAATAATGTGGTTGTATTCCTCTGTGCTATGAAGCATTGTCTTTGTCTAACACTATCCCTGTACCTGAGAGGAGTATGTGTACTTCGCCGAGTCTTATCGTTCACCGCTAAGTATTACTGAGTTTTTAATATTAAGAATAATACAACGATATAATACCAAATCAAATAATAATAAGTTTAATAATAAAACTTAGAACGTATCATATATATGGTCCTTACATTTCTCCACACACCACGTGAAGGTATTCATTCTCTTATTATCATTTCCAGTGCGCAATGGTGGTTACAGACCTATCTTGACCTAGGCGAGGGCATCTTGATACTTATGCCCTCCCATTTTGCCATCCCGTGAAGGACCATTCGAACCTTCCCGTTACAAACGGTACTTCGTAAATTTCGCTTGTGATTACAAAGGACGGTCCGAAATATCAATCAGTGGTGGACGAAATAGCATCCTATTTGAATGTTCCCCAGGATAGAGTATTGCAACCCTCCAAAGTGCGAGGTATAAATCAGCACCTTCTTAGGCTGAATAGACCCAAGACCCGTCGTTCTTCTCTAAGGATTGAATCTTCGTCATTTCTTTTATTGGTCGTGTTCCTTTCTTTTGTCCCCATTTTCCTTTTGTGTGGATTCCTCTTTTCCTTGTTCGTTTCTTTTCCTGTTTTCCGCTTGCAATTAGGGACAATTGCAATATGTATTCGGAGAGGAAAAAAGTTAATATTAGGATGTAAACAGGAAGTAATCATTCTCGGATGTCTAATGACGTAGTAACTGATTTGTGACGTCATATCAGAATAATGACGTTTTATCAGTGCCTGCCCTCAAGCCATCTCGTTCTTCCTTCTTCCAACTAAGTCAATGTTTTGGATGCTTTTAAACCTAAGTAGATAATTATTGTGTTACATAACTGAATACTTTAAATAACACTCCTTGACGATTAGTTACTAATAATGTTACTGTAATTTACTACTTTAGTTAATTTAGTCTATTTGTTAGTTACACCAGTAACTCACTAACAAGTAAATAAAATATAAACGGCAAGTTTGTCGCATGGATTAATTTTGCCTTAGCTTCACACAGCTTTTAATGACAGATATTCTGACTAGGTAACTACGAATCGCAGCACTCGAGATAAATGGATAAGCCTTTGCAAACTACACTGAGGTAGTGCGCAATTTTGTTCATCATAGGTTCGAAACCCGATCTGACTCTTTACGTATGTGATGTGTGCATTATTTTTTCCTCATACACAAGGAAAACCTCTGCAACTTACACATCGCTTACTTTATGTAGAACCCCGTGTAACCACATGACAAATGGCCATTTATATTTATACTCGAGCTACTAAATTCGGGAGTGAGATATATCTTGATATATATCCATTCTGGGAATATACGAAATTATAATTTGAAAAGAAGTTGTCCAAAGCGAACTTCTCCAACAATACGATGTCATGATGGAAATACTTAAAAGATTTAAGAGAATGGTAACTGTTAAACAAGTGCAAATAGAGCAACAACTCCACAAGATACATAAATTTTCAACGATTTTGGGTATTACAGTTAATTTCACAAAGGTCTTATTTGGACATTAAGTTAATAACTTACTTCAACTTATTGATGAGAACTCAATGATGGTTTTAACTTCAGATAATTCGTTAATTGAATTTGTTATCATACTCTAGTCCCAGCCCAATAGATAAATTTAATGAAATGAAATGAATTTAAATAAGCCCTTAGATTAAACTTAGAGTAAGTAAAATCTTTACTTTTGTTTAATTACTTTATGCGATTAATACTTATAGAATTCATGTATTTACGTACTAAATAGATAGATGCTGTCTACTCCTTGGTTAATTTGTTGTTTAAAATCCACTTTATGCGCAGTAAGGCTAATCAGGACTGGACCTACAGTTTAAAGTGGGATCCGAACCACTATCTATGTGCCTCCACCGGGAATCGAACCAGGGACACGTTGATTATTTTTCATTTGGATTTTACTCTTCGTTATTCTGAATTAATGGTGGTAGGACAAACGTTTCTTATTTTTATTTGATCAGAAGGCATGAAATCTGAAGATACGTCAATAACTTAAATATGCTTGTATTTCAGCTCTAAATGGTATTGAAAGAACCAATGCAAATCCTAATCAATTAAGATAGTTTGTGAATTTCTTCACGAACATGAACTATCACATTTCAGACGATTTGTTCTGATATTGAAATTTCAAATTATTGCAGTATGTACTTGTACATCAATTTTACTTTTGTTGTGCTGTACTTGACAAGGAACTTCATGAGAAATAATTGATATGACAATAAATTTACCATGGTTTTGATTTGATTTATACTTCTCAACTCAAGATATTCCTGGTCTAGCTATTATTGCTGACAACTTATAACAAGAAGGATATTTTGTAATGACTCCAGTACACTGTCGAGCAAGAATCCATTTTTCATTGTGAATAATATTGTTTGCTCACTGTACTTCAGTACACTTAAGTACACTAATATCTTTCCTTTCAGGTTTACAATGTATTGTAAAATCGGTATTATGATGTAGGTTTCTTATAATTACAGAAACTGAAGGAAAGCTCAAAGTGTCCCTCGGTGAGCTCGATCTCGATCGTGTGCATCGTCTCGGGAAGAAGCAAGGAAACAAGAACAGACCTGTGATATGCAAATTTCTGTCGGACAAAAAGAAAGAAGAAGTGTTACGAAGCAAAGAACTGAAAGGAAGCCGTGCTTATTTGGAGCAGGACTACTCTGCAAAGGTTCGAGAAGAACGGAAGAAGCTGCAGTACCACATGATCGAGGCCAGGAAACAAGGAAAGTATGCGTACCTGCAGTTCGGTATCTGTTCATCGACTGGAGGCGTTACACACTCGGCGACCTGGAGAGTATGCAACCGGACGAAGTAACTGTCTCTCATCAACGTGACAAAGGAATTCCACGTACCTCTTCCGCGCCTCCGTCGAAGGTCGCGACGGCAGCTGGAGCAGCAGAAGGGCAGGGACCGAAGCAACGATCGCCATCCACATCCACCCTCTCCTCCCGTCGGGACCCGAGGGTAAGGAACAACAAATGGGAGAGAGAGGTCATTCTACCCAATGATGGACAGGCAGTCAACGGTCATCCCCAGAAAAAGGGGAAAAGACGGTGAGTAAAGCAATATTTAATCTAGCATTTCAAAATACCCGAGGACTCCGTACGAAAACCAGGACTTTCTCTCGAAGCGTTTTTGCCATCAACTATGCTGCAGTGGCTGTAGTCGAAAGCTGGCTAGTACCTGGCATCATGGACAGTGAACTGTTTGATGACAGATATGTTTTAATTAGATGTGACCGGAAAATGAAAATCTTGGGAAAAAATGATGGGAGGGGAGGGGGGTTATTTTAGGAATACAAAACAAATTCAGATCAACCACCATAGAATTTCCTGACCTACCAATTGAATGTGTCCTCGGAAAAACTGTAATTAACGATATTATGTCTCTGTTTATATGCATAGTATATTTCCCACCCTTGTGTACTATTTCAATTTATGAAGCGTTTTATGAAGCGATTTATTCTGTATGTCTTCCCAGTTCACGCATACTCCTCGTAGGTGATTTTAACTTGCCGGAATTAACAGGTTCTAATTATGATTTCAGCAAAGGCTCGCAAAAATCTAAAACTCTCTCCAACTTTGTCTTACTATAATTTAAGTAGTGTAAACAATGTGTTAAACACCAACAACAAAACACTAGATTTAGTTCTGACTAACATCCAAAACGTGTTCGTCTGTAAAGAAACTGAAACGTTAGTACCGAAGGATGAACATCACCGCCAATTTAGCATCGAATTCTTTGTTTCAAAACATGTTAAAGCAAATGAAGAGAAAACAATTAGCATATGTAATTTCCAAAAAGCAAACTTTTAAGTAATGTACCGTGAAATTGCTACCATCAACTGGGAAGAAATATCCAATCAAAATAATGTAAATGACGCGCTTGATATATTTTACGAAAATCTTGATAAAGTTTTCGAAGTCACCGTCCCGTACAGAAATAAATCCATAACATCACGATATCCTAGTTGGTTCACCAGTGGCATAATTAAAAACATTAAAAGCAAATCCCACCACCATAAGAAATGGAAACGTGGAATTGGTAATACCAACTTTCATCGTGCACAGTTTGAAACTCTCCGCAAAATAACCAAACGGCAGATTGAAAAAGCTTACAGGAATTACATATCAGAAACAGAAAATTATATAAAACTCGATTTTAGGCACTTCTGGTACTTCGTCCAAAATAAAGGAAGGAAAAATACATCCATGCCCCTCAAATACAATGACACTACACTAGACGATGACGAGGCAATTACGAACGCCTTTGTTCAGCATTTCCTTTCCACCCATAAGAGCACGCCCGCGAATAATTACGACTGCAATTTAATCGAAGACCACGAAAAGATAGACATAGGTGAAGCATTTGTAATAAACGTAGTCAGTATTGGAGATGTTGAAAAGGCAATAAAAAAGTTAAAACCAAAGAAATCCTGTGGCCCTGAAGGCATTCAGCCCTACTTGTTAAAAGGTTGTGAAAGCTTATTAGCCCTACCCTTAATGAAAATATTCAATATTTTTCTAGCTACGTCTGTATTTCCCACGAAATGGAAAACATCTACAGTGCGTCCCGTACCCAAAAATAGTGGCACCGGTAACATTGAAGAGCATAGGCCCATAGCTTTATTGTCTGCGCCCGCAAAAGTTTTCGAATGTCTTATTGATCAAAGATTGTTGTCACACATATCCCCAGTAATATCTGCAAACCAACACGGCTTCATCCCGGGTAGATCCACTGTTACGAACCTGTCTCTCCTAAGTCATTTCGTTGCAACTAATCTAGAAGAAAGAAAGCAGGTAGATGTAATCTATACAGATATATCCAAGGCCTTCGATAGAGTAAACCACGATATTTTGTTGAGTAAACTCTCGTGTTACGACCTCTCCAAACCCGCACTAAATTTCTTTGCTTCTTATCTAAGAGACAATAAGCAGGACATATCTTATAATGGAATTTTAACAGAAGAGTTCGCAGTTTTCTCAGGAGTCCCCCAGGGCTCGAATCTCGGACCTCTGTTGTTTATAATTCTAATCAATGACTTACCAAAGTACCTGTGTGACTCATTCAGACTCTTGTACGCGGATGACTTAAAATTCAGTAGGACTATTTGTAATATTGATGACTGCAAATCGTTACAAAATGAAATCAATACAATAACAAAATGGTGCAGAATAAATGATCTTAATCTGAACATAGAAAAATGCTACGCATGACATACTCGCGCAATAGAAAGCAAATTGAATTCAATTACAAAATAAATAACACAAAAATTAAAAAGGTTAACTAGAAGAGAGATCTAGGAGTTACATTTGATTCAAAACTTACATTTGCAACACATGTTGAAAGGGTCGTAAATGAGGCACACAGGAACCTAGAGTACGCCATTAGAATGAGTAAAGAGTTTATGGACAAAGAAATAATGAAAATAATATTTAGCGCTTTAGTCCGAAGCAAAGTAGAATATGCAGCAGAAATTTGGGCTCCTCACGACAAAAAGTACATGCATAAAATAGAAATGCTACAGTCTAAATTCGTAAGGTACGCCACTTATAAAGAAACAGGCATATATCCCCAATACGAATCATACACTTCCCTCTCTAAACAACACAACCTGCCTTCTCTCTGCAAAAGAAGGAAGATGCAATTGCTCTGTTTCTTATACAAAATCATGAACAATAATATTCAAGTGCAACATCTTCTAGATCAAATGCACATACGTGTTCCTATCTCCAAGACACGTTCTTTTACTGTAGTAACAAAAGATCGAACATTATAAATAAATCACCTATCAGGAGAATGTGAGAACTGTACAACAGATGTTCCGAAAGAGAACCAAAATGAGATATATATATATATATCTCACATGCCTGTTGGGACATTCAAAAAATTATTCAAGGAATGGAAGAATAAATGTCAACAATGTAAACATAAACGCAATTTTTGTAAATATATATTTCTTTCGTAGTTTATACTCAATTACATATATGTACGTACTTTCTAGAGTGTCAATTATTTACAGGTCCTTTATTATTTTAAAAATATTTTTTCGTAAGTTGGTAGCTCTGTACTTAATTACTATGCCAAACATGAGAGCGAGTTGACAAAACAAGTTTGTTTACAGCATCAGGCTGAATCAGTCCACTTCAGTAGTGAATCACGATTTTTACAATGAACGAAATTATTGAACAAAGAGTTTGCTTTAAATTTTGTGTTGCGAACGGAATTTCGTGTGCTGACTCGCTAAAAATGTTAGAAAAGACTTATGGTGAATCAGTTTTATCAAGAACACGGGCTGACGAGTGGTACAAAGCGTTCAAGGAGGGCCGAGAGATCGTCGAAGACATACCTCGTTCTGGACGACCTTCGACCTCTTCAACCGATGAAAACATCGAAAAAGTGTAGGAAATTTTGCTCGATAATCGCCATTCCAGCTTAAGAGAGATAGCTATTGACCTTAACATCTCTCACGAGTCTGTTTGTTCGATTTTGGTGGATATTTTGGGCATGAGACGCGTCGCCGCACGGCTTGTTCCAATAGAGCTGAATTTTCTTCAAAAACAGTACCTTGAGCAGGTCTCATTAGACATGCTGAATCGCTCCAATTCTGATCCGACATTCATGGAACGCATCATAACTGGTGACGAGACATGCAAACAAGTCAACAGTTATCAGAATGGAGGACAAAAGACGAGCAGAAACCGAAGAAACCACGTCAAAGTCGCTCAAAAGTCAAGGTGATGCTCATTGTTTTCTTCGATATTCGTGGTTTGGTGCATCGTGAATTCGTTCCAGAGGACAGACGGTCAATAAAGAATACTATTTGGCCGTATTGAAGCGTTTCCGTGAGAAAATCCGTCAGAAACGGCCAGATTTGTGGAAGAACAATTCGTGGATGTTACACGACGATGATGCGTTGTGACCGATATTAAGGCCAAAGACACAATAAATACCATCGAACAACCACCGTATTCACCAGATCTGGTGGCCCCGTGTGACTTCTTTATGTTTCCAAAACTAAAATTGCCGCTCCGGGGTACCCATTTTGGCTCCATTGAAGCCATAAAGCAAAATTCGTGGAAGGAGCTCAAGGCCATACCGGAAAGCGCCTATAAAAAGTATTTCGAAGACTGGAAAAAACGCTGGCATATATGTGTTGCATCAAATGAGTCTACTTTGAAGGCGACAAAATAAATAGTGATGAATAAATGAAAATTGTGCATTTTATTTAACAATTCCCGGTACTTTTCTGACAGAATATATAATTAATGTATTTCTTCAAGGTAAATAACTTCTATCCTTGATTTATACTGCGTTTATTTCATTTCCATACTTTAAGTAATTTATAATACAGGGTGGCTCAATAAGTCACTTAACACCCTCAGTACAAGGCCACTGGAGCGCGCAACATGGAAATGGTGATGACCAATCGTTATCAGGCCAAGGGGGAACTACATTGACGCCACCCACACGGTCGGCGGCCATCTTGATGTCCGCCATCTTGAATTCAACTTCAGAATTTTAAATGGGAAGGGGGTTGTGCGACATATCAAAATGGACTAGAATTTCACGAGAAATGCAATGGTGAAGGGTTTTTCGACGTATCTTTAACCAGTAAAAAGTTATGACTGAATTATTGTACCAATTTGCTCTTTTTTCGAGGTGTTAGAAAAATGCCTTAAAATTTGTCTAGCGCTTCGGTAATGCATCGAGATGAAAGTGACGTCTATGGAGAGACGTTTGCATGCCATTGCACATTATTTTAATCGGATACATCCATGAAGAGCTGTGCATTATGAATGGTTGTCGCGAACAATTTACAGTGTGACGCTTCCATTGAATTAAAAGTCCTTCACAGTGACAAGGCTAATGTTTATGTTCATAAGGAAGTTCATAAACAGAATATTCGATGATTTTTATCTGAAAACCCATTTTCGACAGATAAAAACTGAATGGTTGGTTAGTGCTGGTAAGTTAATGGTGTGGCGTGCTGTGTGGAACACGATTGGTTAGTCAATTTTCCATCAACGGAACCTTAAATGCCTAGGGCTACTTGAATTTGTTAAATAAACAGTTTTTTTCATCCTTGCTTATGGAAGAAGGTACTTTTTACAGACTTTTTTCAATAGGGAAGAACACCAGAACACTTATGGGAACGTTATGAACCAGTTTTTGTCCAAAGTTAGTTATCAGATGACAAGGGTCACATATTCTGTTTATGAACTTCCTTATGAACATAAACATTAGCCTTGTCACTGTGAAGGACTTTTAATTCAATGGAAGCGTCACACTGTAAATTGTTCGCGACAAATGCAAACGTCTCTCCATAGACGTCACTTTGATCTCGATGCATTACCGAAGCGCTAAACAAATTTTAAGGCATTTTTCTAACACCTCGAAAAGGAGCAAATTGGTACAATAATTCAGTCATAACTTTTTACTGGTTAAAGATACGTCGAAAAAACCTTCACCATTGCATTTCTCGTGAAATACTAGCCCATTATGATATGTCGCACGACCCCCTTCCCATTTAAGATTCTGAAGTTGAATTCAAGATGGCGGACATCAAGATGGCCGCCGACTGTGTGGGTGGCGTCAATGTGGTTCCCTCTTGGCCAGATAACGATTGGTCATCGCCAATTTCAAATTCCATGCCGCAGTGGCCTTGTACTGAGGGTGTTAAGTGACTTATTGAGCCACCCTGTATATTACATGGTGGTAAAGATCTGAAATACTGAGTGTAAATGTAAATACGTTGTGGATTGTACTTAATAATTGAAATATTGTATTCATGTAGGCTATTTTTGTAGATAATAGTTAGATATTTTATTCCATTGTCTTCAATTAAAATGTATTATTAGAACTCGGTTTGTTAACTGTTGTATACACATATAATTTAGTGTTGAAATGTTTTATATTTATTTATATTTCTGCACAATAACATTTATTATCAAACTCTAAATTTACAAACTCAAAGCAAGAAATGTAGAACACTCTAATTGGGCATTCGCCTGTTGTGTTTAATAATAAATAAATAAAATATATAAATAAATGGCTTGTACGAGTTTAGTAGGTGGTATGTTTTTTTTGGTTTTATAGCTTACCGAATATTCAACGTGGATGAGTCAGGTTTCACAACAGTCCAGAAACGTCCACAAAAAATTGTAGCAAAGAAAGGAAAATCACAGGTAGGTGCTGCTACAAGCGGTGAACGTGGAGTAAATACCACAATGGTGTGTGCAATGAGCGCTTCAGGTGTCTAGATACCGTAGACATACATACGTACATGCCTTTTGTGAGCGGTCCAACCTAAGCAACCTGCGGTCCAAGTTACGAAACCAGTTGCCTATAATGTACCGATGTCAGTACTTTTGTTTATGTACCCTATTATATTGGTTCCTGCATCTTTTGTTGAAATACGAATATATATGAAGTGAAAGCCAATAGTTTGTGCTTCTGATACCTACAATTTCGTTCTCTTTCTGTGTCTTGTTTTTGATGCAGAAGCAAAATAGTACCAACTGGTCAATGTCGGCAGAGTAAAATTTGAATATTGGTTCTTTCCTTTGATAATTTTAAAAAATAGTTAGATTATGGAGAACTGTAAGGATTGGATTTTAAGCTTATAAGTATTATTTATGTACTTTCTGATGTTATGTAAAATTTGAATTGTTCTTGGAAGTGATGGCAACGTTCTGAATGAATTAGAAGGAACGACTCAGTCAGAAAACTAAATATTAGACTTTTGTAGTTGTAAATGTTAAATGTTGTAAACAGATTATACCGGACTACTATCTGATTAAAAATTACTCAAGTTTGGACTCCAATTAAAAGTTAACCAGTAGAGCCACATAAGAACGAGTTATACCAAAAATCAGCTTATACAATTATGTATCAATCTATAGTTACCAATTCTTTTTCGAGTATGCCTTCTATTTTTATCGTCTGGAGAACAAAATAGTATTTTCTTGTAATTTGGCAAACTATCGCTCTCTATGAATTCTATAAATATAAGATGGGTGTTTTCTTTATTTATAAATTACATATTTTATTCATTTATTATCCAAACTCTAATATCCATAATTTATAATCCGATAATACTCCTGTGACATTCTGTGAGGCCCATACTACGTTGGAGGCCTCTGTTGATCTCCATGGGGGAGTTGTTTGTACAGCACACTGCGACACCAGGGGTCTAGGGTTCGAATTCAATCGGGCAAGACATTGATTTGTCCTTAATGAGAAAATTGAGAATTTAGTAAATATGATGTATGTGGAAACACAGACTGCTTTGCTTTATTTTACTTCGCTTCTTGTGCCACTTTTGGCTAATTTGCGAAGATAGGGATGAGTAACGAAATTATGAAATTGATGAATGAACACTCACAAACATCCATGCGCAGGCCAAAATTCGAACCCGGACCCCTGGCGTTGAAGCGCGATTTGCTAACGAATACGCCACGGAGACCGGCTTGTGTAAACAATGAAAGAGAACGACGGATGGAAACTACCGCTTCTGGGTTTTCCTTTCAAATTAAAGAGAAGCGAAAATAAACCAAATCTGTCAATCAATTGTTTATTTTTAACTCTTCCACTATACAATTCTTCATTAGCATGCAACGTTTTTATTACAATCATAAACGATTTATGAAATGATGAAATGTAAAATGCTAATGAGAACACGGACAACCTTCTTTGTAATATATCGATCAGGTTTCAGAAACATTAATTTTTACAATAAGTCTGCACATGTACTTTCCCCTTTTAAAAGTAGCATGTTTCAATTACGTTACTAATCATTAAATGAATACCTCAATACTAGGGCTGAGCCGATATCGATACCGATGTACCGGTATCGGCCGATACCATGGGTATCGGTATCAGTTGATATTTTTGCCGATACCATTGTTTTTGAGTCGCTAGAAGCGCGGCCAAAACGAAAGTAAGTTTCCTTTGAAATGCTCGTTCAGCTTTTCCAACTTATGTTTGGTTTTGAAAAAAAAATAGTTGTGCATTTGTTAAGTGAACCTGCACGCAAGTTTCCGTGAACAGCAAGTACGTCACACAAAGATCCTTACACAAATAAATCTCGCGGTCAAGTATCTTGCAAATCAAGGGTAACTTGAAATTTTCCCCATAGGAGTTCCTTCGAAGTCTACCAAACTTTGTTCCTGCAGATGCGGTCTCGTGTAACAATAACCCCAATGAGGTTCCGGTAGCTAACGAGGCACCTGGTGTATTGTAGAAATCTCTCTCTTTAGAGAGGAGGTTGAAGAGGGACATGATCTCATTTTTCAACATTATGCGTGGGGTGACGACGCTCTTAGCTGCACTTAATATTTCTCACATATTTGAAACATCTGATCAATTGTCACTTATCTAAAATTTAATACTGTAAAGTTGAGATGCATCGTTAGAAGAGAGCAATTTCCTGGGTTAATTTATTCATCGCACATCTTAAGAAATGAATACGTATATAATGTAATAATAACAAAAAATACGCGCACACGCGCCTAAACTCACTTATATAATTATACATTTTATTTAAAATTGAAATTATACAAGAATCTGTATTGGCATCGGTATCGGTGAGGGTATCGTTATCAGTTCAAAGTGATATCGGCTCAGCCATACTCAATACCATCATAAAGTATGATAATTAATATTTCCCCCTCAAAGTAATGAAACACTTTCCCTCTCTGAACCTCGCATAGAAATGGCAGCTGCCGTTTGCTACGGCCAAGCTCCGAGCATAACCGAAGGGGGACCAGAGCCTCCACTATGACGTCAACCGCTCGTGTATGATCGGCAATTTTCGGATAGCGCTATCTTATGTATTAAGTTACCTTGGTACATCATTGTTCACTTTTGCGAAATGGAACATCATTTTAACGTGACAATAATCGTAGAAACATAAAATTTCAGCCTAGGTACGTAGTTTCAGCCCATGATCAACTATTTCGTTTTCACTTGGAGATAGACGATGACTATGTTCACTTAAGTTTCAACTCCATCGCGTCTTTAACTTATTTATCCATGTTTTAGGGCCCACTACCACAGACAAATGAGGGAAATACGTGTACTAATAGGGTTCCAGAGTTTGAGTCAATTCTGTATGCCATCTACTGTGGCTTGAGTGAACTATCGAGCGCTCGAGCGAAAATCCCTCATTGCAGTATTCAAACATGCGATAACCAATAGAATTATCCGATATCTAAATAAAATAATTTATAGCCAACTAAGAACCTTCAATTACATTTGTCCGAACCGTTGGCCGAAAGTCACAATCAGATGTTATTCTATTGGAAGAGAAATGACGTAAAATTTAAAGGTTGAGATGAATATTTTTCTTCTCATACGTTGTGTGGTAACATTTCCTTTGTTTTCCGATGGAGTATAGCCAATCCCAATCCTGCGGTTAAGAGCCATGTTTTCCGATAAAGGCCCGTCCGAAAGCTGCAGTTCAAGGCCATATAGCTCTTCGTAAATGAAAAGATAATGAAATTCGTATGAAATCCGTTAAATGTTTAAAAGAAGAAATTATTCCTGTCTTCAGGATGATCACTCCCGATATGCTGAAACGAACAATCCGACGCACGTTGCAGCGAATCCAGTTGTATTCCGACAATGATTATGAATGTATCTAGAAGTTCGATCATTGCGAGCTGCAGTGTAATTGACGTCTCAGGTATTCTTGTTCTTTTTAACTCCTTAATGTACTGTGTTGTGCACATCAATATAGTTCATGATTTCCACATCTTCATTAACAATAATAATATTATACCAATATTTGATTGTGATTTTTGGTTCACCCCGTACATATTTTTACTCTTTTAATCATATTAGTCATGTGGGTTCTGGGTAAGATACCAAATTTCACCAAATTACGTCATTTTCATATTTACATCTTGAAGACGAGACTCTAGTTAGCTCTTGAACTCATGTCGTGTAAATTCCGAGAGAAGCTGATCACTCATTCCATTCTAACTTCTATTGACACATTGGGCAATGCTAACGTACAGAAGAGAAGAGAACATAAATACGTTTAATGGCACGCGACTTACCTGTTGGCCACGAGCATGGTGATCAGAGACAAGAGGCTCGTGACGAGGAGGGACATCCTCCCTGGAACCGCTTCCGGGGGCACCACGAAGCTCCCCCACGAGAGTACCACGAAGATGGTGCTGGGAAGGTACAGCTGGATTATGTGGCTTCTGATTTGTCGTTCAAGCGTCACGAAGATCCTCAGCACCGGCAGAATCAACCCTGAAAGGAAGAATTACTATGTAGAAACTCTTGCAATCTCTGCTCCTGCTCTCTTCGGTGATAAAATTGCTCAACGGAGAGTTGTGTTTGTCGAAAAGCAAGAAGAGTTCACGGAGAAAGGAAGGGAAGAAAGAGAGACAAAGGAGGAACCTCAAATAGAAAAGTAGAACCTTAGAAAGAGAATCAGAAACAGATAAATAGAAGTAAAACATAGACAAAGAGCAAAAGTAGAGTCAGATGATTTAATAAAAGGGTGCAGGAACAGAAATAAATGTGTGTGTGATTAGTAGACCCAGGATTTTAATGTAATCTCAAAGTAGTACAAAATATGTATATAAATATGTAACAGTAATTAATAAAATTCTGTATGTACCTTAATATGTATTAGCAAAAGGATATGTAGCTAAATATGTAGTATCAAAGAATATGTAATATTAACAATAATCGAGTATCCAAGCAATTTCAAGAATTCTGGTAGATATTTATTTTATTTGAACATATTCAACATATTTTTAAGGACATAAGTTGTTGAAATTAAAATTTGTGTCAAATGTATAAACTCAAAAAGCACAGCAACTGTACATATTTAAGAAACCATATTTCTGAACTATTAATTACTCTTCACATTGCAAATTATTGTATAAGATGCAAATATGTAAGAGAGCTCTTTGTAACGTTCGAAACAAATTGTATAAAACAGCATCTACAGAAAGAACAATTGAATGAAAATACATAGCTAGTTTTGTACTGTTTGTACTAGAAGGGATCATATTGTGTAACTCGCTACGTACAGGAAAGTAGCTTTCTTGTCCACGAATGCCAAGTTTCTAGGTGCTTTGCCTGAAACTAAAAGCGACACAAAAATACGTAAATGGAAAGGGGAGGGAGAAACTCAAGCATACCTCGATAAATAACAGTTCCCGTATTTCGTTTTGGTCTTCACTGAAGACTAAAAGCAAAAAAAAAATGTGTCTTTCGAATTGGCAGTCAATTTAAGGTGATCGTAATTTTAGGTGAGATTACAGGAGATACAAATTTTCTTCAATGTGTTCCAGAGGTCGAAAATATAGGAAAAAGGATCAAAAAAGGGAAAAAGTAAATTAGCAAATATGTAAAATATGTAATATCCTGGCAAATATGTAAAAAATATGTAACATAAAACGTATGCAAAATCAATAATAAATAAAACGTATGTATGTCCGTTACATAATTCGTTAACATTTTCCTGTTCAAGGTATGTATCTACGTAGAAAGAAAAAACATATGTAATTGCATACAAATCCGAGCTCCAATAATAAGAGAGAGAGAGAGAAAGAGGACCGAAATGGAGATAGTGAAAGGGAGAGATAGTTGCGAGAACATACACATGCATATGTTCAAACTTAGAGAGAGAGAGAGAGAGAGAGAGAGAGAGAGAGAGAGAGAGAGAGAAAGAGAGAAAATGATAGGATTTGCAGGAAAAGATAAGATTGAAAGAAATGTTATTTGAGTAAAAAAGCAAAAACTTGTAAAATAAAAGGGTAGAACTTGACAAAACACACTTGTGTCCAAAATCTATTAAAAACTCTTGCCTGAATAGTATTAATAGTGTTATTTTGATAAAGAAAAATTATAAACTTCCAAAAAAAGCAGTTAAAAGTTGACATGGAGGTGAGACAAAATTCCATATTGCACTTCATTTGGAATACGTTGTTCTTTTTTACCATTTTTCGTATGTTTGGTTCCATTACCCCTTCCCCTGGGATGACTGCTCGACTTCTGGCTGGTAGGCAGTGAGTGTTACCATGGACGTTCGGCCTACTGGATGCGTTCCTATGTTCGTTTCACAGCTCAAAATATGGTTGGTAGTCTGTCATTTTCCACACAATTTGTGTATTTCTTGCAACATTGCCGTGCACTGTTTCGCCGCAGGAAATGATGCGATTAAATGTTGTGTCTGGTTGGCAGCATTCAGGCGGCAAAACTGGTTTTTTTGAACGACTTTAGCGCCTAAACGATGCACAAACGGGAAACATGTTACTGAGAAATTTGGTTTCTTTTCACGTCCTCTATATGTTTCTGTGGTCCGCGGGCGCCATTAAAACGACACCCTGTGTATATATACTTTCTTTCATTTCTCCTCGGGGGGTAAATCCATACGAATTTGTACGTACTACATATCAGACGTTCCTGCTTCTCCATTGAAGGTTTCAAACTTCTATCTACTTGTACAAAAAAAATCAAATGTTAAAAAACTGCCTACCCCCTTTAAAAAAAATCCCAAAAATTACATTTTGAACAATTGGGATTCATAATTTTCACCATCAAATGTATCATGAAGGCTATAATGTGCTTAACATCACAGATTTTATTTCATTGTCCTAGGACTTAGTTCAGCTGAGATGTTGGAGCTGATGCTTACGAAAGGAGAAAATAACGCAAGCCATGATAAAAAAAAGTGCCCGCTTCTTCAAATCGTTGATAGTAAAAGTAAATTAACATTGGTTCTGAACTTTCAACACACCACATAAAAATATATTATTTTAAAAGTGGTCTCTTACAATTATTTTTTTTATTTATGTCAAATTCATTCATGTTATATATTTGATTTTAGTTTTATAAATATAATGTATTGTAACTTTTAATTACCAGTGTTAGGTGGCAGATCAGCCCGAGGCTGAATTTCGCTCTGTAGTAAATAAAAAATACTTTTCCATTATAATCCATTCTACTTGTAGCATTGCCCATTTCATTTCCTATATCCTGTGTACGTAGTCTCAACTAGCACGCCCGCACCCAACGTACAGGTGAAGAAGAAAAATTCGTGGTTATAAAGAAAATATTTAGTTTTTAGGTACGGAGCATGAAACAGAAGTCCGAAAAACTACTCCATGTTAGTCAACCTAATACGATATGAATAGCATATTCTTTCACAATTCACAACATTAAGGTGCTTCTTTGCTCTGTGTTGCCGAGAAATTACTACATTTATTGTTGTACACACATATATTTCAGTATTTAATTCACCCCAAAGGCTTTCTAATACTCCGCACTAATGCACTTTGGGATTTTAGGATTTATAGATTGCATTGATATTGTGTTTCGTTATCTAACAGGAATATGAACATTACTCTATATTTGTTTCGTAACATGCATATTTTTTAAATACTGTATTAAACTAGTTCTTTTGAAACTAAATTAACAGAGACTCGGCGAATTCTACAACACTGGTTTATGTTGTTGATTTCGAGTCCTCTCTATTTAGTTTGAAGATTGATTTCAAGTGACGGCTTTTGTTAAAATCCAAACTGCATTCTTACGAATACTTCAAGTTAAATAGCATCTTAAGAAATATAAACTATGTCTTTCTTTTAAATTCTTTCAATGAAATTCCCATAACATCGTGAAAAATCAGCCAAATACTTCAAATTCATATTTTAAATTGTTTCCGTGTCGTATGGAATGGAATTTCAGTGCAATGTACAGTAGGCAATTACATATGTTAAAATATCTGAAGAGTCCTCTTTTGCAGACTTACAAATTATAATATTAAATTTAATAACTTCGTAGGAATGGAAATATATACTGTACATGCATGTAAAACAATGTACAACAGTTCATGAGAAAATTATAATTTACACTTTCAAAAGTTTGAAACTTCAAATTTCCATGTTGCATTTACAATTAATTGGTTTTTACAGATAATACATGTAATGGTAAAAAGATGCATACAGCATTTAATTTTGTCGTATCAAGTGTCCAGAATTATTATTCTTTAGTGATTTTTATCTTTGCTGAAACTTCATGTCCTTACCATTTGCCACTTTTACATTCACAGGTTTCTTCTGAGCACAAATTTTCACCTCATACACTGGAAGTTGAACCTCCTTCTTCTTCACGATGTTTTTCTTCGACCACACGAAGTTGGAGTAAGGCTGGTCTCCCTGGTGATGGAGGCCAACTGAAAGACACCGACTGATAAGATGGAAGATACATATATTTAGAATGCTTTAAGGATACGATTTACCTAATCAAAAAGGTAATAAATATATGTGTAAATCATGACGTGGTTCTGGACTTTTATCGTACTATCTGCACTGCGACATTTTGCACCCACCGGTATTCTGGTGCTACTTGCACCGAAGGAGGAAATTCTAGGAATCGGATTGAACATTATGGATACTCGAGTTTGGACTCCAATTAAGAATTAAGCCTCCCCCATGGCGCAGTGGTAGCGTCATTGCCTTGAAATCGAGGGGTCCCGGGTTCGATACCCGGTGGAGGCACAAGTGGTTCGGATCCCACTTTAAACTGTAGGTCCAGTCCCGATTAGCCTTACTGTGCATAAAGTGGACTTAAAACACCAACTCAAATCAAAACCAACTCAAATCCAATTAAGAATTAACCTGTAGACCTATATGCAAACAAATTACATCAAAATCTACGTTATTCAAATCTGAGTTAATCTGCGGTAACCATAGATTATCCTTCAATTTTTTATCGCCGTGAGAAAGACAAGTTGCCTTTTTAATTCATAAAATTATCGCCCTCTGTAATTCTGTTAATATAGAATGCTTGTGATAAAATTTAAATACGGTACAGGTAGAAAAGTTTTAGACTCAATTCTTAATTTTCAAATATTTAAAATTGGTCAAGAAACGTTTTAATCAACTTTGTGAAATAACTTTTCGGTGTCGCCACATTCAAACAAACATCTTTACTCTGTTGATTAAAATTCTCTATAAAATATGACTCGCAATGTGAATCGACAATGATAATGGATTTTGAATGCACATGCGATGCAAAGAGTTTCAAAATCGGACCATTGAATTTCTGGTCTACCCATTTCTAAGAAAATGTTGTTTCACAAAATTGATAAGAATATTTTTTGGCCAACTAAAAAAGTATCTAAAAATTAAGAATTGTGTTTAACACCTTTTTGTCGGAACCGTATTAAAATGTCATTCATATTACCATATTTATAGAATTTCAAAGAGGGCAAACAGTTGAAAACTAAGGAAAGATAAACGGTACTTGTTTTGTTCTCAGTAGCATAGATTATAGAAAGGATGCTCAAAAAGCAAAGTTGATTACCATACGTTAACGTAGAATTAAATAATCTAACTTTTGATGTATCTTGTTCTTAAGTAGGTTTCTTGGTTAATTTTTAATTGGAGTACAAACTCTAGTATTCTTAATTTTTAATCCATTGGGTTATTTGGTAAATAATTATACAAGGGTTGATGAAATGAAAAGGTAAATGAATACTTTATTTAAAGTATCCTCCATAGGCCTGAGCACATTGATCCCATTGATGAACGAGCCGAATGATTCCTTTTTCCCAGAATTCCTTTGGCCGTGACGCGACCCAGTCCTTCACAGCGTCCTTGAGTTCATCGTCCGAGGTGAAGCGTTTTCCTTTGAGATGCTTTTTCAGGGAACTAAACACATGGAAGTCACAGGGGGATAAGTCCGGACTGTAGGGCGGATGGTCTACCTGTTCCCACTTGAACCTGGCCAGTTCCGCTTGTGTGACCCTGGAGACGTGTGGACGTGCGTTATCATGGAGCAGAACGAAAACGGGCACTCCATTTCCTCACTGATTTTCCAGACACACAGTCTTCCCCGTAAACGTTCACCATCCGACGATGAATATCGGCCGGTTTAACACCTTCCGCTGTCATAAAACGGATAATGCCTCGCTGCTCCTCAACAGTCGAATTTGCCAATGTTAACGCCATCCTGTCCGAAAACGCACTGCCGCGTCACTTGGACGGCGCTCTGTATCGGAGCCTCTGCTCTCTCCTGCGCATGCGCGTTCCCCTGCATGCTCCGATGCCGCGTGGCGACTCCAATCGCACCCCTACATATCACGCTACGTTCTCCCATCGCGGCATCGGTATTATATAAACGATTCCGTTGTTACGACGTTTCGTACCTTTTCATTTGATCAACCCTTGTATATTGTCCACATTTCTAACATTGTAATATCATTTTGAAGTTGAATACTGTCGTTGCTTATACAATGATTAATATTTTTCTGTAAATTCCAGGTCATCTACAAACAGTAATTTGTGTAAGTTTGCAAATGAATCAATCAAGTCGATAATAAATATTTTTAAAGGAAGTAGTACAATGTTAGCCCCATGAGGTACTCCTGAAGATGTATGAGCTACGCACGTCACGTACTGCTTATGGTTCTGCAAATAGGAACGGACAGTTGACGCTGTAGCTCAGTAAGCTAAGACATGCTAATTTACTTAATAGGATATCGTGGTTAACCATATCGAACACTTTACAAGAATCGGTATATAGTGCGTCAACCCGACCTCCTTTGTCCAAGGTTGAACTAACACAATTGTTAATATCGGAGAGATTGGTCAGCACTGATCAATCTGGTACAAAGGCGTGCTGAAACGATGATGCTGCAGGTTTTACGTTGTCAAATATGTAACTATGCATGAGCTATACCATCTTTTTGCTGGTGCTGATAGTCGTACTTATTGGTCGATAGTTTTGTACGTTGTTTGTGTCGTTGGTTTTGGAAATTGGACAAATTGCCGTGGATTTCCGTTTTTCTGGAAATTTGTGTTTTGCGAGAATTAAATTGAAAATTAGGTGTAATAAACAGTTCGATATATATATATATATATATATATATATATATATATATATATATATATATATATATATTGTTTCATTTTAGATATGTTACGTCGACAAACTCTGTATGTGACAATATTCATCGAACATCATTTGATAATTGTAATGTTCAGAGTAATCCTTTATCTTGTGCTTGGTGTACAAGTGATGAGCTTGCTGATTAGATCAATGTTCCGCTTTGCCGTGAACCTAACCAGGATCATCGTTGTTATATACACGATTTTAGGAAAGAAGATCAACATAACACATGTAATAGTATACATAGCACTTATCCTCAAGAAAAATCTGTGGGAAATTACATTTTCAATCCAAATGCAAATTGTCATGTTGGAAATCAAGCAATACGCCTACACCTTTTGTATCTGATAGTGGTAGAACTAGGTGTCTAAAAATTAATGAATTAGATCATCTTCCTAAGTTTTCCGGCAAAATAGAAGTTCAATCTGCTAGGGAATATATAGAACAATTGAATAGCACTTTGGATTTGACTGGTATTCCTAAACATTTGAGATTACAAAGAGTGCAACGGTGCTTTACAAATCGTGGAGGATATTGGTTTAGAGCACATAAACGGTAATTTTCTTGATACGACGATTTCGTTCAAAAGTTTAGGAACCAATTCGCGTCAACAGAGGTTATTTAGTCACAATTAGCAGTGTTGAGAAATAGAAAGTATGATGCGTTACAACATGGAAATATAGAAACTTTTGTTCTGAAAACACATTCAAGTTACTATAATCTGATAGATTATCCTCAAGATACTGGGGGTCATTCCATGCCAAATGAACCAATTTTAAAATAATTGGTTGCATGACCATTTTAGAAAAATTTCATTTTTAGTACATACGTTTGTACATGTTTCTAGATATCAAGACCAATGTACAAAATAAATTATTGTGTTTAGTTCTCCTGGAGTAGCCATTTTTCCAACATGGCGCATGGCTTTCTTTGCTCATGTAGCACTTTCCAGAAACCTTAATGTCTCAAAAACCATTAGTACCAGAGACTTGAAACAAAATTAATTTTGTAGCTAATGAAGTAAACTGTCTATGATATTCAAGTATGGTTTGCTTAAAATTGCATCCTAAGTACGAAAATTATGGTGGAAATTGTGGTAACGGTAGTTACAAAATTGGATATTTAAGCCCGATATTTTCAATCAAAGGATTTAGTCTAAGGCTAGATTTTTTTTCATGTGTAGACCTGCCTACAGGGTGTCTGCAAATAAAATATCAATGCCTAGAAATTCAACCTTTTTTTACAGCGTGGGCTCAAATATGGCCGTTCATTGAATTTTGACAGTTTTCGAGGTTAAATATCTCAGATGGGTCCTCTTGAAAAATGCTGAAATTCGGCAGACGGAAAGCCCTGCATGAACCTAACTCACAGTAAAAATCAACTTTTAGATTCAACTCGTTTTGGTCAATATAAGGTAACGTATGTCACTAATTTCTGACATTGCAAAGTAAGGTGAAACTACATCCCTTACGTAGAATAATGAAGATATTTCTTTTTCTTCTTTAAATTTGGGTTAAATAAAGCCTCAGAAAATATAGTAGCATAAGGTTATATAGTAACTACAAACAAAGACGCACGCCAAGCAACAGTACAGCAAGTTCCCATGAGGATGGTGGCAGTGGCCACTGAAATTAATCGAAAAAGGAGAAAAAACAGCTTCGCGGATAAAAGTGAGTACTAGTTTCTCCGTATTTCTATACTACCACGTCTCTCTTTTCCCAATTATGAATAAGTGTTTAATACTTGACTTACCAGAAATTAAAATTACAAGGTATGACAATTGAAAATCTGTGAAATCTCATTGCAAAAGGTTTGATTTATTAGGTACCAATAACCAATTGGTATTGTCAGCTTCAAAACTGAGCTTCCCCCAACATTTTTTTAATGTAGCAGTACCTGCAGCTTAAGGTAGTCAGTGGCATGCGTAGGAATTTCGAAAGGGAGGGGATGGGGGTTACTTATACTTTTTAAGAATAAAGCCCTGTTTTTGCCACATTATCCTGCCTTTGACGTAATTGTTTATGGAATACTAGGCTAAAGGTATTGGGTTATGACCTCCAACCTCACTCTTTGGGCACTCCACTGAAAGTAGGCTATTTATTTTGGAGGGTCAAAGCGGGTAGAATATATATATTCCTCAAGAACAGACATTCGTTGAAGTAGATGTGAGTCATGCTTAGCAGAAGATTCAGGGACATGTTTTGATAGGATGTGAGGCAAGCCTGAAATTTATCTGTGCATGGATAATCTCTGCTGTCATTCTTTCTTTGCCTAATGTGCCGAGAGTAGTGATCTGTGACTGGAAATGGAGTGTTCTGTAGAATTTTTAACTGGAGAGGACTGTCACAAATACACTTTTAGTAAGGTTTCCAAAGACCTAATTAATCTTAACGAACTCGGTGAAAATGATAAAACACTTCTTAGGGCAAGACTACAGGTGGATGGCTTAGAGACAATATGCAAATACCATTGAAAATAGATTTTTATATGGTAAAGTATGTTGTGCCTACCACTTAAAGAAAAAGTTAAGTAACGGAAGTTTTTAAATCAATTTGCATCATATGGTAAGACAAAAAAGTGTCAGGTAGGCCTTATACCTGTTAAATCAATATGCCTGACATGTTGGAGTAAAATTTTCATATCTGGAGAAAGTGACTCACTTAAATGCAATAATAGAAAGTCATTGTGCCCACACAAGAAAAACTAAAGGAAATGTATGAAGTTTTTTTTTATGTGTCTGCTGTTTCAAAACTGAAGAGGCTGATTGCAGAAAAACAATACTGTGCTCTTGCTCGAAAAACTATTCATATCATACAAGGAGTGCAAAGGAAACTGGAAAGTTGCTTTTCACAAAGTATTAGAACTGAAGAAAAGGAAAGCAAGTGTGATAATCCTCTGCATGGCCAGTACAATCATATAATTGAAATTATAAGAAGAAAAATGTAAATTAGCAAAAACTAATGTTGAAAAGGTCAGAATCATCAGTTTGATTGCTACCACTTGGACAAGAAAAATATATGTGATGAATTGAAAGTTTCTGATAATTTACTCTGGAACTTAGTGAAAGAACAAAGAATTCTGCCTGATTTAACAAAGAGAATGAATATGAAACTGGAGCTGAAAACTCCAACTGGCCATTGGTACCTAATAAATCAAACCTTTTGCAATGAGATTTTGTAGATTTTCAATTGTCATACCTTGTAATTTCAATTTCTGGTAAGTCAAGTATTAAAACCTTGTTACTATATTTTCTGAGACTTTATTTAACCCAAATTTAAAGAAGAGAAAGAAAATACTTCATTATTGTAAGTATGGAATGTAGTTTAATCTTACTTTGCAATGTCAGAAATTATGTGACATACGTTACCTCATATTGACTAAAACGAGTTGAATATAAAAGTTGAGATTTGTTAGGTTCATGCAGGGCTTCCATTGTGCCAAATTCCAGCATTTTTCAAGAGGACCCATCTGAGATATTTAACCTCGAAAACTGTCAAAATTCAATGAACGTCCATGTGTGACCCCTAGCAGTAAAAAACGGTTGAATTTCTAAGCACTGATATTTTATTTGCAGACACCCTGTAGACAGGTCTACACATGAAAAAAAAATCAAGCCTTATACTAAACCCCTTCATTGAAAAAATCGGGCTTAAAAATCCATTTTTTAAAATATCGTTACCACAATTTCCACCATAATTTTCGTACGTAGGATGCACTTTTAAGCAAAACATACTTGAATATCATAGAAAGTACACTTCATTTGCTACAAAATGAATTTTGTTTCAAGTCTCTAACTCTAATGGTTTTTGAGACATTAAGGTTTCTGAAAAGTGCTTCATGAGCAAAGGAAGCCATGCGCCATGTTGGAAAAATGGCTACTCTAGGAGAACTAAACACAATAATTGATTTTGTACATTGGTTTTGATATCTAGAAACATGTACAAACGTATGTACTAAAAAAGGTTTTTTTCTAAAAAGGTCCTGCAACCACCATTAGATCGTTTGGCATGGAATGACCCACTGATGTTATCCAACTTATTATTAGTCAATTTCCAGATTACGTTGATAATAATATAACGTGACATGAAATAACATCTGTAGATCAACTTCCAAGTATGTTGAGAAAACTAGACGTTGTGAAAACTAACCGAAGGGGCAAATGTGTCTTCCAGAAGAGGAATTTGACAGTGACAAAGTATAAAAATCTTATAAAAGGAGCGAACAAACCAAAACGAAATTGAATGTTCGACAGGGAAATCTTAAAAGGGACAAATCTATGACTACTTCGTTTACTCAAACATCTGAATCTAGTCATGAACAGCGAAATTTTCGACGAACATATTATAATGGTAATCGTCAATTTAATCCTGGCAATAATGGTAATGAAAATTAAAACAAATCGTTTAGGAGATTTAAACAAAATGGAAATCATATTGTACTTTGGAAATAGGTTTAATAATGGAACCAATGTAAGAGGCAGAAATTTCCTCAGAAACAGGTATTGTAATGGATATCAGTCTAATTATGTTCAACCTGGTCAATGATGCTAATTTTTATGTGACACGAACAATGAGTAATTATAGACCTGAGTACAGTAATAATTTTAATACACATCATCCTACTCAAGCTGCAAGAGTTTCATCGACTTGGGAAGGTTATCAAACATCACAAGTCCAGACTACACCTCAAACTAATATGACAAGTAATACAGATTGAAATCAGCTAGTCAAGGCCTTATACCTGTAACTAGAGTACAACAATCGTTAAACTCTTAAAACAATGTGAATAATTCTCCTTTAAATTGAGATGGCAGACAGATGTGCCTCGCTCTCTCTCTTATTTTTATCGCAGGGGCAAGAAGTGCGGAAGAATTTTTGTGATGATAATAGTTCGGACACTAATTTTACAGGATATAATTTTACAAATGTTTTACAAGTTAATTTTTTGCTTGAATGGTTTGAGGAAGAACCAGACTGACTTTCTACTGGAGCCGATACTCCTATTCCACTTAAAGAAGTTCCAGTTAAACATGGTCGTATTGACCATAGATACAGGAAGTCAAGCTAATGTGTAAAATTTTGACATTTGGTGTAAACTATTCACGTTAATTGGGAACATAAAACTTGACAAAGTGGATGACATAAAACTTTGTGTGGATCAAGGAGATGTAAGATTGTAGGATCGAAGGTAATTGCTCTTAAAATTGCTGATAAATATTTTCCTGTAGAAATGTTTGTTCTCAAGGAGCTGAATGGAGATTTAATTTTGTGAATTCTGTTTTTGAGAAAATATAAGGCAATTCTGGACCTTAGAAAACAAAATTTAAAACTTGTAACCCCTAATGGAAGAGAACTGTGTGCCGATTTTACTAAGGAAATTACGTTAAATAATAATAATAGGAGTGATATATATATAATCGTGAATTTAACTATATTATGTTAAATGATGAAAATGAATACATTCCCTCAAAGGAAGCGGCTAAGAAAAGTGTTTTTGATAATGAAATTTCAAATGCTTCGCAGAAGAACCAACTGTTCGAACTTTTAAGCAAATACCACATTCAGTTTCAGATAAGCCACGACATGCTAATAAACAGGTAGACACACAGGTTCCTATTACTAGTGTTCCATATCCTATTCCTATGTCTACATGACAAGCTTTGGTAGAAGAGTTAGAAAAATGGCAGAAATGGGAGATTATTTACCAAGAATCATCTCCGTACTTGAATTCGTTACACATAGTTCCAAAACAAGGAGGTTTATGGATGCCAGTAGTAGACTTCCGGAAATTAAATCAACATGTACAACGCCTTTTGGGAGCAAACTATTTTTCATCGATTAATTTTCTTTTGGGTACTTTGAAATACATTTAACCGAGCATTCGTATAAGTACGAATACAGCGTTTTCCTATCGCGGAAGACAATATTTATTTCGTTATTTACCTTTTGGCATTCGATCAGCTGTTGCTGTATTTCAAGATAGAATGAACAAGATTTTCTTATTTGATTTTAGTAACTTCGTGATATGTTATTTGGACGACGTTCTGATATTTAGTAAAACTTGGACTGAACATCTTCGTGTAGAATTGCTGTAAGCAACTTAAGAATGTGAATATTTCTATAAAGTTTTCCAATGTAAGTTTGCACGCAAGGAAATTTCTTTCCTTGGTCACATAGTATCTGGTACAAATATCATGCCTGATCCTAGTAAAAATTCAGCTATAATTAATTTTATTTCTCCTACGAATAAGAGGGCGTTGAGAAAAATTTAGGCTTGGCAAATTGGAGACGCAAATTTACAGAGAAGTTTGAAGAAATAGCTCAACGTTATATGAACTTTTGAAAAAGGAGAATGTTTGGAATTGAACTGAAGTTCATAATGATGCACTCAAAAGGTTGCAGCAGTTAATTATCTCACCTATAGCATTATCTCAACCTGATTTTACAAAGACTTTTAACATTAACACCGATGGTTCGAAACGTTGTATAGGAGCAGTGCTGTAACAGGATCCAGAGGAAGGTTGTGATGATGAACCAAAAGTGATCGATCCAATATGCTAGCAGAGTACTTCGAGGTAATGAACTATCGTATAGCATTCATGAAATAGAATGTTTAACAATCCTTTTTGCGTTTGAAAAGTTCTTTATTTATGTAGCAGGCTCCAAGGTAAATCTATACACTGATCATCACTCGTTATTGTGGTTGGAGTCCAATAAAATATTGAACTCTCGTTTCAATAGATGGCCGTTTAAACTTCAAAGTTTCGACTTCAATATTCATCACGTGCCTGGAACATTAAATCAAGCAGCTGATACTTTAAGCAGATATCCAGAACATTCTTTTCTTCCTGATTTGTATATTAACAATATAAATTTAGACATGGAAGATGAGGATACAGTCGAATTTGGAAGATGAGTCAAAGGTTATATAACTATTGTAATAATCTTATTAGGAAATTGAAGGAAGGAAAAACATCAAAATGTACTAAAAGGATATATACTTTACATGACGATATTTTATTCTTGAAACATTCTCATGACGATTCTTGGAAATGAATTGTTCCATTTTCATTAGTAGCAAAGATATTGCATAAATTACACGATAAACAAGGTCATTTCGGATATTTCAAGGTTTACAGAAAATGTAAATCCTTATATTATTGGCCAAAAATGAAACAAACAACAAGGCAATACCTTAACAACTGTGTGACTTGTGCTAGAAATAAACAAGCAGTTATGAAGATAAACAAAGAAGAATTATACGTTTACTCCATGAACCCACATAACATGTTGTCGATAGATCTCATTGGACCATTACCAAGATCTCAAGGTTATAGTTTCGATAGTCGACATCATGTCAAAATATGTAATGCCTTATCCACTCAGAAAAGCAAATGCTAAGGAAATCATCAACAAGTTAAAATTACAGTATTTTTATAACTATCTTATTTGCAAGGCTATATTATCTGACAATGGTTCACAATTCAGATCTCAAGAGTGGAATTTGTATATGAAAGAAAATAACATTAGACATATAACAACTTCTGTTTATTCACCATTTGTAAACCTAATAGAAAGGTGCAATAAAGAAATAATTAGGTTATTAAGACTGTACGTGAACAGAAACCATCAACATTGATGTAAATATTTATCTATCTGAAGTATTAGGACTTCAATGTCAGAAGTAACAAGATACACACCAAGTGAAATATTTATACATAGCGAAATAAGAGATGCCATTTTGGATAAAATTAATTTGCGGAAGAATTAATGTTTAATGGCTAAAGCTAGAATGCGGCAAGGTATAAGTCAAAATCGAAATATCTAAATGGAAATCATGTTACTATTATACCTGGTGATTTTGTTTTAATTAAAGACCCTCAACATAGTAGTGCCTTAAATAAACTGATCCATAAACTATTTGATCTATGGCTTGGTCCGTATGTTGTTAACAATGTTAAAAATAACTATATAGAATTCACATCATTGAATGGAAAGAATATATTAAGCAGACAAAATTTATCAAACGTTAAGAAGTTTAACTGCAGTATTGAGAAAAGAAAAGAGATTTGAGCTTAAATTGAAGTGTGTTCATGCAAGATTGTTCTGATTTATTTTAAATGTAAAAATGATATGTTATTTCAGTAGAAGTGATAAATGTACTTACTTATGAATTAATGGAAAATGAATTATTTGTTTGAATTTTTTTGCGTATGTATTTAGTTCACAATGTAAGTTAGATCTGAAAAATGTTAGGTTGTGTTATGATTTTAAGGAGTTAACGTTTAACTGAAAGCAATGTTGCAGTATTTCAATCTTTTGTATTTTATCGGTTTGACTAAAAGCGATATACTTTAATTTTATTTGTGAATTGTTACTTGTAACTCTTAAACGAAAGAACGTTATGAAGAAAAATTTAAAGTTTTCAACTTTTAAATTTTTCCCCGGAGGAGGAATGTCCAATATTGACATTCACAATTATTATGTACTTTTTGTAAAAAAAACAAATAAGATGTTTACAACACTGATACAAATTTCATTTGTTGAAAAAGTATTTGATAAAATGGAACATCGAAAAATGGTTGTGAATACTATCTATCATTGTGATTGTACAAGTGTGTTAATATAGATATATATTCGAAATTATGATGTGTCGACATTTCTTTATTTGTGCAATCCGTGAACTTAACTAAAATATTATTTGGGAAGAGTATTCTGCATAATGTAGAATCAACCATTATCGCATAAAATGAAGTAAAACAAATCAGTTAATTCGGAGTAACTCTGAGTGTAACCATTATTTAAGCATGTACAGAGCTCAGCACACATAATTACGCAGTAAAACAAATCAGTTAATTCGGAGTAACTCTGAGTGTAACCATTATTTAAGCATGTACAGAGCTCAGCACACATAATTACGCAGATCAAGCGTTCCGCAACTTAAATCCCAAATTCGTTGAAGTTCGTAAAAGTGTGAATTGAACCCCGTGGTGGTAGTCTATGAGTGCATTTGTGGATTTTAAATATACTTTACCCACTTATTTTGTGTTCGCCCTTTTTAAAGGAGCTCGTTTTTCTGCAAAAGTAAGTTATATATTTTTCTCTTAAACTACTGTTCAAATTAAGTTAGAGATACATAAACACAACTTATTTACTTCTATGAAATAATACAGTATTCTCTCTCACACACACACGCGCAAATGTACGTACGTATAGAGATATCTATGTCACACACTTGAATGTCTGTGGGGTAAAGAGTGAAGTCGAAGTCACATTTCACGATGAGGATTCCCCTGAAATAAAAAATAGAAGAGCTCTAAGGTAATCAGTATTTGTCTTTGAATATATCAAGTAATTAGGATGTCACATATTATTATTATTAGTAGTAGTAGTATATGACGTATATGACAGAATATATGACATGTATATGAATGAAACTAAATAAAAAAAATAAAACTAGTAAAATTAGCTTACACTCACTGTTTCTTCTTATCTTTCCCTTACTATCCTTTTCTCTTTCCTTCTACCCCTATCTCTATTTATACTTCCTTTCTATTTACGTGTGCAGAAAGGAGTGCTAGATCTCCCCCCTCGCACCCCGGTTACAACTCTCCTGTTCAACACGTTCCTATTATCAGTACAGCGTGCGAATGAGCATTTTGAGTTGCAAGAAATACTATCCTTCGATGAAGTTCATACTGTAATTACATATTGCTTTCAACCTCTTCTTGACGGTTGCGATAAATGCATATTATTAATAATAAAATATCACTACTTAATTAGTCATAAGTAGAAGGAAAATGTAATGAATCATAAAATTCCTTACACATACTAAATTTTCTGTTATCACGTATACTCCTTGGGTAACAAATGAAGCTGATTTTTGTAAAAAATAAAAGCAATATTTGGATACCTTTATTTAAAGTTTGATAGATGGGAAAATGAACTTCCACGAAGGTTCAAGAACTTCTTTCTTAAGAGGATTCCAGGTTTGTGGTCACGCTTTCACCTCGTAATCAATGGATCCGGATTCGATCACTATACGGCATTTAATAAACCTGCAATGCAAGCACGAAGGAACTCTCTCTGCTATCTTGGATAACATAACCATAATGGTTACGAACTCAGTTCGCCTGCTCCTTACTTCAGATTCGTTGAACAAATGCAGCCAATCTCCGTTAGTTAAAATCATCGATGAACGCCAGATGAACGCTACCATTGGGAAACGAAGGATGAAGACTGCAAGTGGAACGTTGACGAGGAAGCAGGTTTTGTTAAAAGCGCCTGGTTTTAAAGGCAGTAACGTCAATGTAGGAATAATTGCGTGATAATAAACAGACACAGACAAATGCATGCAAACGAAATTGAGAGCTGTTTAGGGATGTAAGAGGTGGCCTTTTCAGAACGCAATCAAGAGTCAACATCACTTGCACATACTTCACCCTGGGCTGCAGTGTGGCAGACTAACCAAACTATGGTGTCTGCACTCGCAGCCAGTATAATACTCCATGTGTGTCCCTGATAGTTTTCAAAAATTTCATCTTATCGCCATTCATTCTCAGCAATTAACGGAAAGTGGCAGAAAAGTGAAGTAAAACCGTATTTCTTCTAATCAAGACGCCATCGAATATAAGGCGCACCTTAATTTTTCTTCATTTATTGAGAATAAAATACTCCCAATTTAGGACGTACAGATGTACGTACATACCGGTAATACCGGAACTTTATTAGAACAAAACTGTACAGTATTACGTTTACATTGTTGTTATATTATTGTTACATTTATCGTTACCAATTATACCTTGAGAAAATTTCATTAAGGGTGATTTGGCCAATATTGTAATTTCGGTAAAACATAGAGAAAAATAAATTCGCAGAAACTTTATTTCATATTACACCATTGTCGTGGAGGACATCCCCTATTGTGCAGTGGTAGCGTCGGCGCCCTGTAATCAAGGAGTCGCAGGTTCGATACCCTGAAAAGGCACATAGTGGTTCCGATCCCACTACAAACTGTAGGCCTAGTTCCGATTAGCTTTACTGTGCATAAAGTGGATTTAAAACAACAAATCAATCAATCAAAACCAATGTCGTGGAATATTTATACATATACTGAGATTAAAGACGCCATGGAATGCAAGGCGCGCCTAAATTTTTACCATCCAAAATCCGAAGAAACTATGCGTCTTAAATTCGAAAAATAGGTAATTCAAATCAAGCAGTTAATCAGGCTAGTGTCGGCCGGTTTCTATCTACTATCCTTTCGCGTTTAGATTCGTACAGTCTTTAGCAGTCGAATATTATTGTTGTGTTATTTCGGTTCTTTGTTGGCACGTTATTGTTGAGATTTCTCTCGCTAGGAAACTGGAATCAAACATTTTGACGTCTGAGAAAGAGAACATCAGCCCGGGTAACGGTTGAAGTTTTTGCGTGCGATGACGTCAATCCGGTCAAATGAATGTATCAATGTGAAGTCACGTGAAGTGCAGCGTTCTGCAACGGTGTTGCAATATGCAGATATTAAACACCAGAACAAGAACAATGTCTATATTAGAATGCGTACTGTAGGCTGTGGAAAAGCTAATGTGTAAGTCACTAGAGTCATGAAACAGTTGGACTGCAACTGTAAGTTACAAGACTATGTACAACTAACAGGCGATTAGTTCGCAACAAACATGAAACTTATAGAGATTTACTAAACTTCACAAAATCAAATGTAGAGTATTACATTTTGTGTTTATATTATAAAATATTGAACCGAAAAATCTTATTGCTCGTTTTTAACATCGGAAAATTAGTTTTTATTCCATGTTATGTATAATACGTACCCGTCGGTGCATTCAATTTATCTGAAGCCAAAAACAATATATGAATTTCCGAAATATTACGAGCTTCACATCAGCTTTTGTGACGTCACAGGACTAGTCCAGTATAATCAACATTTAACACAGCGCATTGTAAGAGCGTATGTATTTAGTTTTCTGACCTAATCGTCCTTTTTCGTATTAATTCAGAATGTTCACTTCACCTCCAAGAACATTTGAAAATACGTAAATGACATTGATAAACGTTACATCCAAACTTTACAGTTCTGCATAATCTACCTTTATTTCTCAAATTACTTAAAACTGTATCAAACATTTAAATCTTTCTCTGAATCCTTTTAAAAATTCTCAGCGTTTTATATGTAGTTAATTGCTATGTAATAAAAATTTACGTGTTCGCGTTCCGTATCCATTGTTTATATTAAGTAAAAAGGTTCAAAATTATCCACAATATATTTGTGAAATAGACTATTTAAATTTAAATAAGTCGTAAAACTTCATTGTTGGACATTATATTTATTTTACGTAACGTTTACCAAAATGCTATAGCTATACAGTTGGAACATAATAGGCCTATGTTATTGAAGAAGGAACTGAATATCCTGTATGGCTAGAAAACAAATACATGTCTTACACACATCTAACTACACAATTTCCGACAACGTGTGCACAAAAATATGGGCATAAAAATCCCAATATTTTTCTCTCGTGTTAAATAAAGGAATATTAATAGTAATATGGTCGACATCCATGCATGTAATCAACATGTTCAATCAGCTAGGTTCGTACATAGCACTGGTTGAACTTAAACATTTTTGCACTAACATGTAACTGAGATTTGTATTACATATAAAGCACAAATTTACTTGTAATTGATCAGGATATAATAATTTTTAATTTGCGATTATAATTATTAATCTTACCATGAAATAAATAAATTTACACGACCTGTTTTTGGAATTAATTGCTCATTCAAATGTATGTATTTCCCCAAAACACCAGCCTTTTCAGCATCGCAGATTCAGGTCTGTAGTACTTCGAAGGCCCGTTTATTGCTTATAACGAAGAAAACATCTTACATCAGGAAATGATCATTCTGTACTCCATTTCATGTGTTCAGTTTCTGCCATGGTTTCCTATCTGCATAGTGCAACACTAGCGCATAGATTTGGAATTCGTTTCATGGATAAATTCACCTCTTACCGTTGTTTCGTCATCCGAGTAAACAACGGATTGACCCAACCTTATACTTCTAATAACCTTGGAGAACATGATCGTCACAAGAAATCAAGCAGCTCGAAGTTCGAGCCCGGCATCGGGCAAAACAATTGCTATTCGCAATCATTCTTCATCTTCTGTGCGTAAGCAATGCAGAACGTCGACCCCATAGCGAGGATCTTGAGGGTGGTTAGCGAAGGGTGGAAGGGCATGAATCAGTAGCAGGAGAAGGACTACTTTGACTTGCCACTAAAGTTACGACAGCAAAGAAAGAAGCCAAAAAATCTGCCGCCCTAACCCACGGTTACGATCTTCGAAGTAGAGGCCTCCACATGAGTAAGAAGATAGCTCAAGCAAACATCAATCTTTTAACAATGACTCCTCCTAGACAGTGTGTAAGGTCTGAAGTGTTGAAATTCAAAGTGTGAAAGAGTCTTCATAAAAAATTGTGTACTCACTGAAAAGTTTAACAGAAGAAATCCTGAATACAAAAATGACTTTGTCTTTAGTGCAAATGCTCAGTTCCTATCATTTCAACACCCTTTTTGTCTTGACGTGAAGAACATTTGCATGTGAATTTGTGGAGACTACTTGCAAATGATCGAGCCACTTTTACGATCGATGGATGTTATGGAAAATGTGTATAAAGCGACCTTTGAAAAATCTACTTTTAATAACGAACGCTGAAATGTATTTCTCGTCAAAGTAAATGAATTCATTTCCTTCAATCTAATAACATTCTTCATTCATTAAAGTCCTTACACTCCTCTAGAAAATAGATTTCTTCATTATTCCTAATACAAATTTCGGATATTTAAGTATCCAAATTCTATATGTCTGCCATCAGGATTTTAGAAATTTTAATTACGAAAAAGGTTTGTTTTTAACTCGATTTATGCTCACATAGGTTTATCGGGACCAGAACCATTGCAGAATTCACTGTCCACTGGGATGGATCCCTGCACTCCTTGATTGCAAGGCGTCAGCGTTAACACCACATAATCGGGAACGCGCATTAGAATTATGAGATTGTTATAATGACTAAATTATAGATTTCCAGAAAATTCAAATATTCAAACTAATTGTATATCTTCACGACAATTTCTTTTTGTTTACCAATGTGCAAAGCAGCTTCAAGCTACAACATGAAGTTAGCGGATAAAGTTAATGAGCAGTGTAGCTACGTTATATGTATGTGCGCGTACATGTGTCGCGCTAGCCTTTCATAGCCCCCCCCCCCTTCTCTCTCTCTCTTTGTCTCTCCCAAATCGACCATTTGGACGTTGGGCGTAAATTTGACAACTCTGCCAAGATATAATCTTTCGGAGTTTGGATCAAATTAGATGTACAGTGTAAATCTTTAGTAAGGCCTCACTGAGGTCTCACCTTTTACAAAAAGAAAAAAAAACAAGAACCGATATTGAATTGGAAACACTGCGGAGTCAATGCCGAAACTCTATGCAAGATAAGGGAGAGCTGCAGAGCTGTCAGTCGTGAACACCACATAGAAGAGCAATGTTAACCATGAGTCATCAATGAATTAGCGCAACGTTTCTTTCTGTGGTCAATCGGCCTCGGAAGAAATATTTCTTGTCCATTTTGAGCTCTCAAGAAATCCGGTTCTGAGCTGGCGATTAATTTCCTTTATGAATGAAAATAGGTTGTGCATTTTTTCGTTTCATTTCTCTCTTTTGCCATTAGCTCTAAAACAAATATAAAAAGAAAACGAGCAATGAAGGTCGTTTCTTTCCGCACGTAACAGGCATGTGCTAACTTTGCTATTTTTACGACCATATTAATATTATATCCCTCCTGTTTACTTTCAACGATAAGGACGAATGTTGGAGTGACCAGAAAAAATGAACGAACACAATAAGCTCTTAAATATTACCCAAGCTTAGAAAATAGATGCCGGCCCCAGTTGCAGAGTGGTTATAACATCGAGCTACGACGCCAGAGGTCCCGCGTTCGAATCCTGGCCTGGGCATGGATTTGTGAGTGTCCATTCATCAATTTCATCACATCGTCTCATCCCCATATTTGACTGAGTTTGATTAATTGAGTTTGTGTTTTAAGTCCACTTTATGCACAGTAAGGCTAAATCGGGACGGAACCTACAGTTTAAGGTGGGATCCGAACCACTATGTGCCTCCACCGGGTATCGAACCCGGGAACCTTGATAACAAGGCGACGATGCTACCACTGCGCCATCGGGGAGGCCTCCCCCATATATGAAACTTAGCCAAAAGTGGCACAAGAAGCGATGTAAAATAAAGCAAATCAATCAATCAATCGAACACAGTGTCTCCGGTTTCATAGAGCAGTATACAAAGCACTCGGTCATGAAGACCCTCAAAATTGAAATAATAAGTGGAACAAAAAAACCTGATATAGAGTATTTTAAGAGTTTAAGCATATAAACAGTTCACGTCAACCTACAACAATTTCACCTGTATTGTGTGATATATGGTTCTGCCCTAATATAATTGAACGTGCTCTTGCGATAAAACTTACACATTTCCGTCTCGTAACACACAACCTCTACTCGGCACGATATGTGCATTTCCTTGCCCCTTTCTGTATTTTTGCCTATTTAGGATATATTACGTTGCCTTTTTGCCTCTTGGTTGATCCGTGGTGATGAGAATGATTGACCAATTGATAACATGGATATGATGGGGCAAACATGCCTTAATCATGGTTCGAACTTAAGACCTCTGTCTTCAAAGCACGTTACGATCTGCCACGTGTGTCTTTTCATCTCCAGTCACCATTAATTTCAAGAGGTAGAAAACGACGTTACTCAAACAAATTGTATAAATAATTTCCGTGACCATAAACATTTGTTACCCTTCTTGAGAGGAATCCATACCCTCGTAACGTTATAAGTAAACGTCGACCTAGTTGATGTCCTAGGAACCCTTCCATGCACGAAAATCACACTGTGTCCACAGGATTTACGACTGAACGCTTACTAAAGTAATAGAAATGTGCATCCCCATTTCCATTAATCGTTCACTCTTTGTATATTTTGAGGTCAGCTAATTCGAACATACGACCCTAAGACAGCTACACACTGCCAAAATACTGCAGTGTCAACAAAGTAATTACTGTATTTTATATATTTTATTTTTGGTAATAGAATATTTTTCCCTTCAGCTTCTTATTTATGTTTGATTTGGTTTATTTTACTTCGCTTTACTGCCACTTTTGGCTAAACGCAACGATGAGGAAAAGCGATGAAATGATGAAATTGATGAAGAGACAGTCACATTGAACACCGAATCAACACAATGCCAAGGCGGTGTTTAAGCAAGCTGTATTAACCACTCTACCAAGGAGGCCGGAATCCTTTTTATTTAGGAGAAATCGTTCCTTGACAGCGAACTAAGAACACTTACTATGCGTCACGTCAGACTTATAATATTTTAAATTTCCAACAATCAATTGAGATTTACTCTTAACCATTTTTTTGCCTACATAAAAACTTCCACACAGTTAAGATCGTTTACACTAAGGACAACAGCGTTAAAGTCTATGCTTTAAGTAATGATTATGCACACTATGACGACGGAAAATAATAATTCGCATGACTATAGTGATGCTTTACATCGGTGAAACATTACTTTTCGATCAGGAAGAAATATTGAAAAACGCAGGGACACAATGACCAATTGATTTATTTATTTTACTTCGCTTTTCTTCCACTTTTGAGTAAGCACATGGATAAGGATGAAAGGTGTGTTAAGATGAAATTTGTGAAAGGCAATCACAAACGTAGGACACAGCCTAAACTCCACAGACCATTATACTGGCCTCGTTAGTCTGCAAAATACACTCCATGGTTACAATGACGTAAACATTCGTGGAATGAATTTGTATATCATTCTCCCCCCTCCCCCCCAAGAAACGTGAGCATTCTGTGATATGTTCATTACTTCTCAGGAACCACTCGCGGCCTTCAACTACCAGTAGTTTATCCTGAAAAAAAAAACTGCTGGTTAGGATGCTAACAGATACTTCAGGGACAATGTCCAAAGAATACTGTCACATACGCAGAATGCAAAATATTTATATTTTCTCATTTCTACTACAACCCTGGCGAAAAAAAAGGCGGCTGGAGCGTGGTGGTCATCGTATCACCTCCAAAGTGGCCGAGCGAGAGAATATGCGGTGCCCTACTACCACATCCACTAAATGTGCCTTCATGGCACGTTGCTATACGCACGAGGAACTTTACCTAACCTTTACTACTACTACTCATGCCAGGTAAAGGTAAAAGAGGTAAAGTGCTCCCCTGTGCATAGCACTACGCCATGAAGGCGTATAGGGGGTGTGGGGGTAACGCCCCACACTTTCTTGATCCGGTCGTGAGTGGGGGTGATGTGATCAGCATCACGCCCCTGACCGCCTTTATCCCCCAGGGTTTCCCCCAGGTACCCATGTTATTCGACGCTGGGTGGGCGCCGGGGCCGCTTCCATCGTTAGAAAATTTCCCGGATTTGAACCGGCCGGGGATCGAACCCGGGACCTTTAGCATGGTAGTCAGACGCGTTACCGACTGAGCCACCGCGGCCACATGCCAGGAATTTTGGTATTTTTATATATTTATACATTATTTGCCCATTGCTAACCTGGTTCATTCCCAGCCATAACAGCAATTAGTCGAAGCAATAAAAATACGCCAAACTTAAAAAGAAACAGGTGTTGGCGTGCGCGCGCGCTCACACACACAAACACACAGAGAGAGGGGGTGGGGTAGGAACACAAAAATCTTCCACAAACTGCCCAGATCATGCCTGACAAGACTCCAACAGAAAGCTTTCCGGAAACATGTTTACGTGTGCATAGGGTAGTGATGGCCTTGTCTGCAACTGCCTTCCCCCACTTTCTTATCCAATATAGGAGTAATGAAGTGTTTATAACTACCTTCCAATCTAACTAAGAGGAGGGATACCTTTTTTTAAAGTTCGCCAGTGTACGGCAATAACTTTTCAGGTAGTTGGGTAGGCCAGGGGAAGGCATTAACCAAGCCCGTAGCCAGAATTTGTCTCCAGGGGGGACTCACAGGTTATCAGGGGGGGACTTATAAACAAAGTTTATTTTTCTAAAGATTAACAGTATTAAATTAAGGTAAATTATGTGGGTTGCATTAAGTTAATGCAAAATATAAAATTGAGAGATATTTTAAAAAACTAGTATTTGTATATCTTCTAAAATATCTCTTGAAGTGTTAATTGACTGGTAGTGACACTATTCCTTAATGCACACTCCATATTATTTTTGATGACACAATTATTTATATCATACAATTAAAAATGAACAATATTCACTTCCATTATAGTTCGTATCGTACACCCCTACACCCCCAGCAGACGCAATAAGATTCCCAAAACTTGAGATCTACTGACATTTGATGCAGATGTGGAAGGAATATGGATGATGACGTCAAAGTCATAGAATTCTGTCAAACGAGAGGCTGGAAGAAATTTCTAAAGTCTAGAACTGGGATTCCCAAACTTTTTCGTTTCACGGTGCCTTTAGTAGTCTTTAGTATTTAAAGATTTTTCCGCGGTGACCAAGTCAGAATGTTGACGCTCAAGCTAGCCACAGATCACCAAGGTGGTGCGGCGCACACTTTGGGAACCACTGGTCTAGAGAATCTTCTAAATACTTGCTCCTACTTAGACTTCGGTTCATAAACAAGATCGAACGAATATAATAGCTGATGTTCATGTTCTGTGAAATTATTTTTCATCAAGTTGTAAACCAAATAATATCTGCTGTCTACATTTTCACTCTTCACTGCAAACAAATTAGAATACAAAATAGTTTTACCCAATGTCAAGGAGACTGGCGGAAGTGGCAGTGGGGGGGGGGGGTCAAGCCCCCTGGTCCCTGCCTGGTTACGAGTCTGGCATTAACCATACGTTTTGACCAAATATGGAAACTTTCTCTCCTCAGGTACAGCCAATCGCAGATTAATAGGAGAAAAGGATTTTCCCGACGGAAAATAAGTTGGCAATGCTGTGAACACCGTGGCATTCTTGATAAGACGCTTGAAGAGCGTCGAGCAAGCTTTCCAGAAATACACAACTCCAGTATGGAAGGTCATGCTACACGTGGATTGGCAACCATTCGGGAGCACGCTGTCTGTCTACACAGTTCTCCCCAAATGCCTGTTTGAAGATGAATCATCTGCTCGCATTTTATTTTCCAAATGTAGTTCTGACATTGTAGTCATATTACAACTATGTTTATTTATTCTTATTTTGCTTTGATTTTATGTCACTTTTATAATTAATCGAAACTATGAAGATGAATGATAATTAACATTAAATTGATGAAGAGACACTTAAAAAAAGAGATTGTCAGACCAGGACTTGAACCCGGAACCTAAAGCGGATAGGTTGAGGAAGACCGTCAATAACTTCCGACCATGAACTGGCTTATAACAAATAGCTCAGCAGTACCTTTTGTTCTGTTCATGCCTAATACCTGCTTTCGGACACTTAATTTATAAGTGACACACTTCGATCGGTGTATTATTTGAGAGGAGGGACACATCTCGTTCATATACTAGATACAATCATGGACTATACTTGAAATGTGACGTGCTAAAGACTACTTTCGGAGATCAGTTGGTCATGCCAATTTTGATATACAAGTTTCATTTTCTCTACTTAGATTCATTATGTCCAAATTCTATCTTAATAGAAAATCTCGCAACAACGCAAAATGTTTTAATTCACTCGAATTCACAATGACTAATATATACTGGACCTACATTTTTTAAATGCAAAGCATAGTTGACAAAAATATGCCCCAACACGAAATGAAAATGCAATATTGATTCAATACACGAAAAAGGCTAACCAAACAGACTTTATTATATATTATTAATAACATCACACACGTAACGTATCCACCCTCTTCTTCGGAGTAAGATTCACAAGGCTTAATGGGATTATCATTCACTACAAAGCAATTGCTATAAATATTGGATAAACCTGAAATGAGGGGTTAGTGTTCACCATAAGAGAGTTGCAGCAGGTAAAACAAAATTCATATGTAAGGAAGAAGTGTGTAAATATTCACATATACATCTATGTGAAAATTGACTGAGTGGTAGCACTAGACGATTTTATGTCAGTGGCCCTAGGTTCGAATACCGGTCTGGACATTGGTGTTCTTCTTTTAATGTTCTATTGATCATATATTCACTCATCTTCATCGTTGGGATTGCCAAAACGTGGCAGAAAAGCAACACTAAATAACAAAAATAAAAATATGTGTGAAAATTAATAGGTGAATTAAGAGCTGATAGGTAAAATCAGGGTGGCTAGGACCATGATAAAATTCAAGTATAATTCCCGGTTTTCAAGGCGAAATTTCCAAGAATTCAACGCTACAAGCACATGTTTTCTCTATTTCAACCTCTATTTCAACATCACTTATTACCACCTCTCACCATCCACACAAATATATTTAACGAGTCAGTGTGATGCCAATGTCTTCAAAACTCAAAATCAAACAATTAAAACGATATATTCATATATATATCGTGCGTACTGAAAGTCGTGATCAACATGTTACAAGAAGGAAGTAAACTGTACAAAAAAGAATCTAATATATGCCTGTTAAAGTACATACCTTTATTAGTCTTCAACATAATCACCATCTAAATCGACACATTTTTGCCAACGTTCTGGAAGTTTGAAAATTCCTCTGTTGTAGAACTCCGTTCGGGTACGTCTGAGTATTCTCCTAACGGCAAGTTCCAGTTCCTTGTTGGTGTCAGATCTGTTTTCCCGCATGTGTTCTTTCAGAAAAGAAAACAAGTGAAAGTCAGAAGGAGCCAGATCTGGACTGTAGGGAGGATGTCGAAGGAGTTCCCACCCAAATCTGGCAACTTCATCCCTCGTTAGCTGTGCTGTGTGCGGCTTGGCATTGTCGTGTTGGAGGATAACACTAACCCTCGCCTCCATTCTCTGCTCGGTACCGCGCCAAAAGTTCCGTGCAAACATCTTTTCTGTTTCGTTTTTGTGCCGCATTCAAATCCCTTGGCACCCATCTGCAACACACTTTCCGGTAACCCAGTACACCAATCATCTCCTGGATAGCACTGTGCCCTACTCCAACAATGTGTGAAAGTTCCCTAACCGAAACACGCCTGTTCCCCTGGATGATTTCCTGGACGCGAGCCACGTTCCTGTTGTTCGAGGCAGTTCTCGGGCGGCCTATGCGAGGGAGATTACTGATGTCTGTGTTTCCACCTCTAAAATGTTTTATCCATCGCCTGATACTACTGGCAGCCATACACTGATCACCATACACTTCCTGCAATCGGTGGTGGATATCTGATGCCGATGCACCTTCCTTCAACAGAAATTCAATTACTGCACGCTGGCGAAACGACGTGTCAAACGGAGCCATTACTCGGTACTCGCTAATGCGCATACGTACTGCGCCGATCACCCCACTTTCAAGTGTATGTTGTCACAATAGATGGTTCTAACTGTGTTATACAGCTCATCGCTCTACGTGAACATTTACATCTGAAATAAAAAGTTGATCACGACTTTCAGTACGCACCAATATATATATATATATATATGTATGTGTGTGTGTGTGTGTGTGTGTGTGTGTGTGTGTGTGTGTGTACATTATATATTGATGAGGTATAAAGAGTGAACATAGAGAAGAGGCTCGTTTAATGCTCTCTTTATCTCTGTTCATTAACCTGTCGCCTTCATCGATTGCCTCCAAGTTATAACAGGAATGCGCTGCATTTCATATTTCTTCAATACTGAAATTATACGGAAGGTTACGAAAGTAGCCTCGCAGATAGAGGACTGATGGAGTAACAACTTCTAGTCCGGCATGAGTATAAATCGTAAGGTCCGGAAGGACATCGGTCTCATTCGCTCACAGTTTTACTCAGATACTTCTTCGATACA